>NC_056763.1:9574934-9639934 GCF_018687715.1 Carya illinoinensis
TATGCTTGATTTTCTATGTTAATTTAAAACAATTTTTTTTTGTTTATTTGATTTATTCTGAGTTTATTGTTTCTAATTAACTGGTTATTAATTAGATGATTTTAATCTTGTGATTTGCTATCGAAAGAGAGAATTATAGGATAGATCTTCAATATTTCAGCATAAGTAAATATAGAGATTGAAAGACTTGTATGAACCTATGTAGTATTTAAATCATTGATCTTATTGCTTTCTTACTTTATTAATTTGCATACTCTTGTGTGAAATGATGAACAAGAATAATTCTTAATTGACTATCAAAAGAGGCTTTTGGATGAATTATAGATTTGCTAATAAATAAAAAGAATTAAATTAAATTAGTTAGACAAGTAAAGCATAGTGAGGAATTAAGTGAAATCGATTTCCTAAAAGTTTTCTTTCCTATTAATTTGATCTTCGAATATCATTTTTATTTTCCTTGGCGTATTTTTTCTTTGAATTGATTTTATTTTAAAGTGCAATTACAAAAATTTTAGTGACTTCTCTAGATAAAATCAAGATTAGTATAATTTCGGTATTTGTCAAAAGTAAGTTACCAATCTTTGAGGAAGATATTCTTCTTATCACTTTACTATAAAACTACGATACTGTGCACTTACAGTTTTACACCGATCACTTTGGATCACATGATTAAGGAATATAAGAATAAGGACAAAATTATGTTTTCTGTAAAGTCAAAGAATTCTATTACAAGTCTTTTGAGAAAGGTCATGTGCATAAGTCAAGTTTTCAATCACGTCATATGTCAAGTATATGTCCATGCATGCATGACATGATATACCTCTTGTATGCTTGTGATTAACTTTAGTATGTTGTGTGATTACTTACTGAGATTTTTTGAAATCTCACTATTGGATTTTTACCAGTATCATTCCTTTCCCAGAATGGTAGAAGTAGTTTTAGGCATGCTCGATAACCTCAAAGCATGAATGTAGACGGTACCTTGATAGAAGATGAGTACACCATTTGGGGACGTGTGCGTTATGCATCGGATTTGTTGGAATGCACAATTCCTTTTCTTCATGAGTTGTTGAGGGGTCTTCACGACCCTAATTTTGGTGTTCTGTGTTTGGATCCTTTATGGATAATGAAGTTTACTTGGAACCTGAATCAAATAATGCGACTTCTTGTGACGCCCCCAAATCCCCATGCACGAACACGGGAAAATCGAGACGTCCGAATGATGACATCACGGGTTATTATCCTATCGACGTGTGCCAGGTGTGTGTATATAAGCGACGAATGTGCATGAGAAATACGCAGTGAAAAGCAAATCAATAACTAAGTACCAGAATTTTTCTTGTTTAATACAAAGCTGTTCAACACATACATAAATAAATATTACAAGACACAAACATAATTTTAAACTAAATACAAAGCATAAACTTCAGCACCCCAGCGGAGCCATATCCTCGGGCTCAGCCTCCTCCTCCTCATCCTCGATCTCTGCACCAAAATCTACGGTACCAAAAATGGTGCCGTAGGTAAGTAAACTCCAAACACCACTAGATAAAAACATATAAAACTCAAACACTATGCATGAAAGCGGGAAAGAAGCGGGAAAGAAGCGGTCATTCCACTGTCGTGCTCCCTTGAACCAAATTTGAGAACTCTCTTGCCTTTTGCTTCCTTAGAGAAGCGGGAAAGAAGCGGTCATTAAATTCTTTCTTGAAGCACTGCCAGGCCACAGCGGCGAAAGATCCCAATTCTGCTTCCAGCATCACCCTCTTGGTATCCCATCAATCAGAAGCGGTGCCTTGCGACATATAGCTGGCGTAGAGTACTTGTTGCGCCTCGGTGCAACCACACACCTCAAAAGTTCTTTCCAAGTCCTTGATCCACTTTCCAGCTTGAAGTGGATCCTTTTCTCCAGTGAAGTGTGGAGTCCTATGCGCCAGAAAGCGCTCATAGGTGCATTCGGCTTGCACCATGCTACTAGATCCTCCCGAGTATAGCCAAGGCCCTCCCTGATGTGGCCAAGGACCTCCTGGTTGCGGCCAAAGTCCTCCTTGTTGCGGACAAGGCCCTCCTTGTGGCGGACAGGGACCCCCTTGTTGTGGCCAAGGTACTCCTGGTTGTGGCCAAGGCCCTGTCTGTTGTGGCCTAAAATTCTGCTGTATAAACTCCGTCATCTGCCGTATTGCTTGGGCTATGGAGTCATCTCTTGATGCATTGTCCCGTGGCTCCTGAGTGGATTTCCTTGGTCTCACCATTTTTCCTGCCACCACAACCTTTGACCCCCTTTAAGAAAATAAAAACAAATAAAACCAACAACAAACAAAAACAAAAAGCAAAGACCAACACCACATAACAAGAAACAAAAAGAAATCAGCTTGCAAAAACATAACTAAATAAATAAAAACATGCAAACAAGCTCAAACAAATAAAACAAATCAAATAACAACTTTACTTAACATAATTTTTAAAACACAACCTTAAAAACATTCTGGTACTACCTATGGGACATGTGGTTTTACCCAGAGCCAAACCGCTCTGATACCACCTGTGACGCCCCCAAATCCTCACGCACGAACACGGGGAAATCGAGACGTCCTGATGATGACATCACGGGTCATCATCCTATCGACATGTGCCAAGTGTGTGTATATAAGCGACGAATGTGCACGAGAAATACGCAGTGAAAAGCAAGTCAATAACTAAGTACCAGAATTTTTCTAGTTTAATACAAAACTGTTCAACACATACATAAATAAATATTACAAGACATAAACATAATTTTAAACTAAATACAAAGCATAAACTTCAGCACCATGGCGGAGCCGCATCTTCGGGCTCAGCCTCCTCCTTCTCATCCTCGATCTCTGCACCAAAATCTATGGTACCAAAAATGGTGCCGCAGATAAGTAAACTCCAAACACCACTAGATAAAAACATATAAAACTCAAATACTATGCATGAAAGAAAAACCAATGCACATGCGCCATAAAACCATAATTTTTTTTCCACGCATGCCAAAAACTCATTTGGCTCACAAAAACATATCCTTAAAACCAAGCCTCGCCATTATCCCAGATAATGGCCCAAACCACTATTTTCCCAGAAAATGGATCAAAAGACTCGAAAACCAAACATCGCCATTTTCCTAGAAAATGGCCCACATCCGAAAATCATAAAAACAATCTGGTTATGCATGCACCATGATCTCCCCTAGGGATCACCCACACACCCTGGCTCTGTGCCACACCGCAAGTAACGACTATGCATGTGACACCTAAACGAGCGATGCCTAGACTCGGGCCCCGCGCGTACTTGGCCAGGCCATCCTCTAGTCCCCACCACTTTAGGGACCACGGAGTCGTCACGACAGTGTTACCGTATCGTGCGATCCGGTCATCGCCCTGCGACAACTCAGGGGATGTCACTCAGTATTATCCACTCCCGAGTGACCAGAGGAGCTCCACCGAGATAATAACCCATTCCGGCTTGGGCTCGTGAGACACACGCACCCAAAACCATTTACGCAAATAAAACGGGATTTTCTCGATTAAAACAAAATGCACATAAACACAATATGCAACTCATGCCTCATGGCCCAAATAATCAAGCAATCGCACACAAACAAAACCAAGCACTCCGTCCTCAATCCATCCGACCCCCGAACTCCTCGGACTCAGTCCGGAATCAGCTAACCAACAACAATTAATTATTGAATGAGCAAAATATATTTAAATCTAAAAGCAGGGTTTGGAAAATACTTACAGCGCTTTATGGTATTTTTAGAAAACACGCGGTGTTGCAAACGGCGGAAGGAAAGCAACGTAACAATGAAATTTCACTGTGGCCGTCGGTTGTAAAATACCCACTTTTGAACGGGGACTAACCAAGGCTCGGGATTGATAGGAAATGGCCTTGAGATATTTATGAAACTAAGGGAAATGAGTTTTGGCAGTGGGTGGTGGTGGAAATGGCGGTCGAAGGCCAAAAAGGGGCTGAACGGAGTTGAGCTCGTGGGAGCTGCTCCGGCAATGGATCGAGGCCGTAAATGGGTGGTTTAGGTCGGCAAGAGGTAGGGGAAGAAGCTGTGAAGAGATGGTGGCCGGAGGTGGTGTGATGGCGCCAGAATCAGTGAAAAATCGTATGGCTTGGAGGAGCTCGTGGTGGCTAACGGTGGCTCGGATGGAGGTGAAACTTGGTGGGGATGTTCACCGGTGAGAGGGGAAGAAAACTGGGTGGGTGGTGTAGGTCACGCTACTGGCGAGTGGCGGTTCTGGGCTGCGAAAGCAACCAGTGACAGGGGCAAAAACAGAGCAGGTGCAATGACTTTCGGGGGCTCGCGGTGGCTAACGGCTGGTCCGATAGCTCTGAAAATTGGTGGGGATGATCTCTGGTGGAAGGGGAAGAGAATGGTGGTGGTGGTGCACTAAACGGTGGCTGGACGGCGGAGAACTGGGTGGTCAAAGGGGCGACGACGGGAAGGAGAAAAAGAAGCTGTTTGGCGTACGCGGGAGAGAAAGGAGAAGAAAGAAGAAGAAAAGAAAGAAAAAGAAAGAAAAAGAAGGAAAAAGGAAAAAGAAAAAGGAAAAAGAGAAAAGAAAAAGAAAAGATGAGGGAAAAGAAATGAGGTCCAGTCCTCACTCCGGAAACCAAAACAGATCCGCCGAAAACGACATTAGAAACCATAAAACGACTAATTAAATTAAATACCGCATCAAATAAATAAAAAACAATTAAAATATATTAATTTAAAATAAATAAACTAATATATTAATTAAATTAAAAACAACCATTCAGTGAAAATACACGTAAAAGCGGGTCATCACATCCTCCCCTCCTTAAAAACAAATTTCATCCTCGAAATTTGCAAGATCAACCACCAACTCAAAACAAGCCACATAAAATCAGATAAACCAACTGTGACCAAGATTAAGAAATGTACCGTCTTTACTCAAACAAGTATGGGTATTGTTCCCTCATGTCCGCTACTCGCTCCCAAGAGAAGTCTTGAGCTAACGGATCTCCCCATGCCACCTTAACCAAAGGTATCGTCTTGGACCTCAACTGTTGTTCCTTCCAATCCATGATCTGCGACGGAACAACCTCATAAGTGAGATCCGGTTGCAACTGAATACTCTCTGGGTCGACAAAGTGTGGCTCTTGTAGTCCAAAGCTATTCTTCAAGGACGATACGTGGAAGACATCATGAATATCCCCAAAATACTCTGGCAAAGCAACTCTATAGGCGACGGGCCCTACCTTCTCCAGAATCTGAAAAGGGCCGACATACCTCGGATCCAGTTTCCTCTTATTACCAAAATGCTTAACACCTCTCATGGGAGAGACTTTGAGATAAACCCAATCACCTTCTTCAAAAGATAACTCTCTCCTCCTGGTGTCAGCGTAGCTTTTCTGACGACTCTGAGCTGCCACCATTTTATCCCTGATGATCCGAACTTGGCTTTGCATATCTTGAATTATTTCGGGTCCAATTATCCTACTCTCCTCGACTTCATCCCAACACAAAGGCGATCTGCACTTCCTCCCATAAAGAGCTTCATAGGGAGCCATCTGAATGGTCGCATGGAAGCTATTATTATATGCAAACTCTATGAGCGGCAAATGGTTTTCCCAACTCCCTTAAAATTCCATGACACATGCTCGCAACATGTCTTCAAGGGTCTGAATGGTGCACTCCGATTGGTCGTCTGTCTATGGGTGGTAAGCAGTACTGAACTTCAACTTAGTACCGAAAGCTGCCTGCAAACTCTTCCAGAACTACGACGTGAACCTTGGGTCTCGATCTGACACTATACTCTTTGGTATGCCGTGCAGCCGTACTATTTCTTTCACGTACAAGCGTGTCAACTTACCCAAGGAATCAGTATTATTAACAAGCAAGAAATGAGCACTCTTCATTAACCGGTCAACAATCACCCAAACAGAATTTTTCCCACTAGGCTTCTCGGCAGACCCACTCAACATACAAGGCAATATCCCTCTTCATTCCATCCCACCAATAATTTTTCTTCAAGTCCCAGTACATCTTCGTACTGCCGGGATGAACTGAGTAAGGGGCCGCATGAGCTTCTGCCATGATCCGCTCCTTGAATTCTGAATCTTTGGGGACCACTCTACGATCTCGGAACCGAAGTATTCCATCTTTATCCATACTATAGTGCAACGGCCCTCGAGATTTTCTGACTCTATTTCTGATATTCAGCAGCTTCGGATCCTTCCTTTGAAGAGTCTTCAATTTCTCAAAATCAGTTACCCGAGTATCAAGGACTGAAGATAAAATCTCTTCTTGCTGTGAACTTTCAATAAGGAGCCTTCTCATCCCACAAAGCAAAGAATCCAATTCTGACGGCTCGGCTTTATCTTCCAAGTGCAATTTTCGGCTTAAAGCATCAGCAACTATATTTGCCTTCCCTGGATGATACTTGATCTCACACTGGTAGTCACTGATTAACTCTAGCCATCGCCTCTGCCTCATGTTCAGAGTTTTCTAGGAAAATAAGTGCTTCAGGCTCTTATGATCGATGTATACTTCACAAGCTTCCCCGTACAAAAAGTGCTACCAGATCTTGAGAGCAAAAACAATCGCAGCCAATTCCAAATCGTGCGTCGGATAATTCTTCTCATGGTCCTTGTGATGACCCGCTTTTACGTGTATTTTCACTGAAGGGTTGTTTTTAATTTAATTAATATATTGGTTTATTTATTTTAAATTATTACATTTTAAAATTGGTTTTTATTTATTTGATGTTGTGTTTTATTTATTTAGTCGTTTTACGATTTTTAATCTCCTTTTCGACGGATTTGTTTTGTTTTCCGGAGTGAGGATTGTATCTCATTTCTTTCCTACATCTTTTCTTTTCCCTTTTTCCTTTTTCTCTTTTTCTCTTTTCTTTCTTTTTCTTTTCTTTTTCTTCTTTCCTTCTCCCCCAAGCCCCCCGTTCGTCTCTCTCTCTCTCTCTCTCTCTCTCTCTCTCTCTCTCTCTCTCTCTCTCTCTCTCTCTCTCTCTCTCTCTCTCCTCTTTCTCACGGTCAGAAGCTTCACCTTCACCCAGACCGCTGCCGCCGGCCGGCGTGGCCTACACAGCCACCGGCGTTCAAACCCTCCTGCCGGCGCACCACCCCACCAAATATCTCCCCCATTTGGCCAGCAGTTAGCCACCTAGAGCCATTTCTTTCCACACGGTTTTTGCTCCGATCTGCCGCCATCGCTCCACCTCCGGCCACCACCTCTTCACCACTTCATCACCGACTCCTTGCCGTCCTAACCCACCCATTTCCGGCCTCTAATAGTCACCGGAACAGCTCCCACGAGCTAGCTTTCCATTTTGAAAAATCCGGTCATCAACCACCGTTTTCGCCTCCACCCACGGCCAACCTCCACTTCCACTAGCTTCATAAACATCCTTAGACCCTTCCCTATCAATCCCGAGCCTTGGTTTGTCCCCGTTCAAAAGTGGATATTTTACAACCCACGGCTACAGTGAAATTTCTTTGTTACGTTGCTTTCCTTCCGCCGTTTGCAACGCCGCAAGCTTTCTAAAAATACCATATAGCGCTGTAAGTATTTTTCAAACCCTACTTTCAGATTTAAATATATTTTGCTCATTCAATAATTATTTATCTGCTGGTTGGTTGATTCTGGACTGAGTCCGAGGAGTTCGGGGGTCAGATGGTTTGAGGACGGAGTGCTTGGTTTTGTTGATTTATGGATGGTTGATTATTTTGTGCATTGATATCACATTTACATGGTGCATGCACGTGCATTTTTATTTAATTGAGAAAAGCCTGTTTTATTGGCGTAAGTGGATTTTCGGGTGCGTGTATCACGACCCCAAGCCGGGATGGGGTATTATCTCGGTGGGGCTCATCTGGTCACTTGGGAGTGGAATAAATTGAGTGACGTCCCCTGAGTTGTCGCTGGGTGATGACGGGAGCAGGGGCTAGGGGATGCTTGGCTACGAACGCGCCGGGCGCAGAACTGGGCATCGCTCTACACACCGACTCCGTGGCCCTTCGCTGGCGAGGGCTAGAGGATGCTTGGCTACAAACGCGCGGGGCGCAGAAATGGGCATCGCTCGTTAGGTGTCACATGCGTGGTCGTAACCTGCAGTGTGGCACTAGAGCCAGGGTGTACGGATGACCCCTAGGGGAGATCATGGTGCATACGGATTAATTGGATAATGGTTTGAGATGGATATGGGCCAAATGTGACTTTTGGCGTGATATTTGGAAAGGATATGTTTTTGGGCCAAATGGGATTTTTTGGCGTGCGTGGAAAAATATGTTTTTATGGGTTTTGAGATGTGGTTTATGAGACGTGCATTGGGCATACTTCATGCATATTGTTTGAGTTTTATATATTTTTATCTGGTGGTGTTTGGATTTTACTTACCTGCAGCGCCATTTTTGGTTCCGTAGATTTTGGTGCAGGATTCGAGGAGGAGGAGGAGGAGGCTGAGCCCGAGGATGTGGCTCCGCCGGGGTTTTGAGTTGAAGTTATGCTTTGTAGCTGTTTTTAAAACTATATTTGTGTTATGTAGTATTTTATTTATATATGTTTTAAACAGCTTGTATTATGTTAAGAAAAATTCTGGTACTTAGTTATATGACTTTTGTTATCCTCTGTGTTTCTTTTTGCACATTTGTTGCTCTTACACACTCTTGGCACTCATCGATAGGGTGGTGACCCGGGTTGTCATCATCCGGACGTCTCGATTTCCCCGTGTCCGTGCATGGGGATTTGGGGGCGTCACAGGTGGTATCAGAGTGGTTTGGCTCTGGGTAAAACTACATGTCCTGTAGGTAGTACCAGAATGTTTTTAAGGTTGTGTTTTAAAAATTATGTTAAGTAAAGTTGTTATTTGATTTGGTTTATTTTTTTTATTTGTTTTATTTGTTTGAACTTGTTTGCTTATTTTTATTTATTTGGTTACGTTTTTGCATGCTGGTTTCTTTTGTTTCTTGCTGTGTGGTGTTGGTTTTGGTTTTTGGTTTTATGATAGTTTTATTTGTTTGCTTAAAGAAGGGTCAAGAGTTGTGTTGTGGCAGGATAAATGGTGAGACCAAGGAAATCTACTCAGGAGCCACAGGACAATACCTCAAGAGATGACTCCATAGCCCAGGCAATACGGCAGATGACGGAGTTTATGCAGCAGAACATTAGGCCACGCCAGACTGGGCCTTGGCCACAACAAGGAGGACCTTGGCTACAACAAGGGGGTCCCTGGCCACAACAAGGAGGGCCTTATCCACAACAAGGAGGGCTTTGGCCACAACCAGGAGGTCCTTGGCCACATCAGGGAGGGCCTTGGCTGTACCCAGGAGGATCCAGTAGCATGGTGCAAGTCGGATGCACCTATGAGCACTTTCTGGCGCATAGAACTCCACACTTAACTGGAGAAGAGGATCCACTTCAAGCTGGAAAGTGGATCAAAGACCTGGAAAGAACTTTTGAGGTGTGTGGTTGCATCGAGGTGCAACAGGTACTCTACACCAGCTATCTGTTGCAAGGCACCGCTTTTGATTGGTGGGATACCAAGAGGGTGATGCTAGAAGCAGAGTTGGGATCATTCCCCGCTGTAACCTAGTAGCGCTTCAAGAAAGAATTTAATGACTGCTTCTTTCCCGCATCTGTAAGGAAGTAAAAGGCAAGAGAGTTCTCAAATTTGGTTCAAGGGAGCACGACAGTGGAACAGTACGCCCGAAGATTTATAGAACTTGGGCGGTTTGCTCTCCACCTCATCGCCACAGAGGAGATGCGACCTGAGCGTTTTCTGGAGGGACTACGCCCTGACATAGGCCGTATGGTGGTAAGTCACCGGATATCCACTTTTTAGGACTTAGTGGATGTGGCCACCCTTGTGGAGCGAGAGAATAATCTGAGTATGGGCTCCCCTCCAGGGCATAAGAGGCGGAGTTTTTCTGGTGAAGGAAGCAGCTCGGGCTCGCCTCAGAAATTTGTTCAGCGAACCGGAACTCGACCTCAAGAGTCCTCAGGTGTTCGTATGGGAGGACGGGTGCCAATTTGTGGAGCATGTAATAGAGCTTATGAGGGCGAGTGTCGGCTGAGTGGCGGACCCCAGTGTTTCCGATGCGGCCAAGTGGGCCATATTGCTCGTGAGTGCCCTGTCAGAGTTCAAGGAAGCCGTGGAGGTAGACACGGAGGAAGAACAAATCCAAGACAAGCAGTGTAAGCCCGGGTTTATGCTGTCACACCCGGAGATGTGGATGATGAGGAGCCAGCAACCCAATATGCTGGAGTAATTACATGTATGGATTTAATTTAATTTTATGTTGGATTTAATTTTTGGTGTATTTGATTTCTCCTTTGTTTTTGGATTTCATGGGTTAATGTGTTTGGTCCAAGGAGAGTTCGTTTGTATGAGTTTTATCCTTGCACTTTGTTTGATTCGGGTGCTTCACAGTCATTTGTATCTTTCATGTTTGCTCGGATGTGTAATTTGGTCATGGAACCTTTACCAAAGTCATTGGTAGTGGCTTTACCCGATGGTGAAATGGTGTGGTGTTCCAAGGTTGCTTTGGGATGCCTGTTAAATTTTGATGGAAGGTTCTTGGATGCTGATTTGGTGGTGTTTAAGCTGTTGGGTTTTGATATCATTATCGGGATGGATTGGCTATACCGATATTCTACGAGTATTAATTGCAGAAGTCGGGTAATTACCTTTCAGCTTCCAGATGGGGATTGTCTGGAATTTGCGGGGAGTAAGTTAAAAGAAAAGCCGGTAATTATATCGGCAATTCAAGTAAGAAGAGAGATTGCATGGGGAGCGGATGCATTCTTAGTTCAGATGTTTTCTGCGCTGTCTGAGAAGAAGTCTTTGGTGGACATTCCAGTTGTGGAAGAATTCCCCGATGTGTTTGTGGATGACTTGCCTGGACTACCCCATGTTCGAGAAATTGAGTTTGTTATAGACTTAGAACCTGGAGCGGCTCCTGTACATAAAGCTCCTTATCGCATGGCACCGGCTGAACTAAAAGAGTTGAAGACTCAGTTGCAAGAGCTGGTAGATAAGGGATTTATCCAGCCTAGTACTTCACCGTGGGGTGCGCCAGTGCTGTTCGTTTAAAAGAAAGATGGAACCCTCCGTATGTGCATCGATTATAGGGAATTAAACAAGGTGACCATCAAAAATAAATATCCTCTCCCGTGGATAGATGATTTATTTGATCAACTTCAAGGAGCAGCCGTGTTCTCGAAGATCAATTTGAGGTCGGGATACTACCAGCTGAGGATCAGAGACAAGGATGTGCCCAAAACTGCTTTCTGGTCGAGATATGGGCATTATGAGTTTAAGGTGATGCCGTTTGGGCTAGCTAATGCCCCTGCTGCTTTTATGGATTTAATGAATCGAGTATTTCGACCTTATCTGGATTCCTTTGTGGTAGTATTCATTGATGATATTCTGATTTATTCCCGAGATGTCGAAGAGCATGTGTATCATTTTCGTCTGGTACTTGGGAAATTGAGAGAACACCAGTTGTACGCCAAGCTCAGCAAGTGTGAATTCTGGTTGGAGGAAGTCAGATTTCTTGGGCATGTGATTTCCCAAGATGGAGTGGCTGTTGATCCTAGTAAGGTGGAAGCCATTTTGTCATGGCCGCGTCCGACTACAGTGCGCGAGATCCGGAGTTTCTTGGGACTTGCCAGATATTACCGAAGATTTGTGGAGGGGTTTGCTCGCCTATCCGGACCTCTCACAGCTTTGACTCAAAGAATGCAGAATTTGTTTGGTCAGATAAGTGCGAGAGAAGCTTCCAAGAATTGAAGCGCAAGTTGACGACGGCACCAGTGTTAGCGCTTCCAGAACCGCATAAGCCATTCGTAGTCTTCAGCGATGCGTCTAAATTCGGTTTGGGTTGTGTCCTTAGACGCATCGCTGAAGACTACAAATGGCTTATGCGGTTCTGGAAGCGCTAACACTGGTGCTGTCGTCAACTTGCTCGTCAATTCTTGGAAGCTTCTCTCACACTTATCTGACCAAACAAAGTCTGCATTCTTCCGAGTCAAAGCTGTGAGGCGAGCAAATCCCTCCACAAATCTTCGGTAATATCTGGCAAGTCCCAAGAAACCCCAGATCTCGTGCACTGTAGTCGGACGCTGCCATGACAAAATGGCTTCCACCTTACTAGGATCAATAGTCACTCCATCTCGGGAAATCACATGCCCAAGAAATCTGACTTCCTCCAACCAGAATTCACACTTGCTGAGCTTGGCGTACAACTGGTGTTCTCTCAATTTCCCAAGTACCAGACGAAGATGATACACATGCTCTTCAACATCTCGGGAATAAATCAGAATATCATCAATGAATACCACCACAAAGGAATCCAAATAAGGTCAAAATACTTGATTCATTAAATCCATAAAAGCAGCACGGACATTATCTAACCCAAATGGCATCACCTTAAATTCATAATGCCCATATCTCGACCTGAAAGCAGTTATGGGCACATCCTTGTCTCTGATCCTCAGCTGGTAGTATCCCGACCTCAAATCAATCTTCGAGAACACAACTGCTCCTTGAAGCTGATCAAATAAATCATCTATCCGCGGGAGAGGATATTTATTTTTGATGGTCACCTTATTTAATTCCCGATAATCGATGCACATACGGAGGGTTCCATCTTTCTTTTTAATGAACAGCTCTGGCGCACCCCACGGCGAAGTACTAGGCTGAATAAATCCCTTATCTACCAGCTCTTGCAACTGAGTCTTCAACTCTTTTAATTCAGCCGGTGCCATGCGATAAGGAGCTTTATATACAGGAGCCGCTCCAGGTTCCAAGTCTATAACAAACTCCATTTCTCGGACAGGGGGTAGTCCAGGCAAGTCATCCACAAACACATCAGGGAATTCTTCCACAACTGGAATGTCTACCAAAGACTTCTTCTTGGACAGTGTGGACACCATCTGGAATAAGAAGGCTTCCACTCTCCATGCAATCTCTCTTCTTGCTTGAATTACCGATATAATTACCGGCTTTTCTTTTAACTTACTCCCCGCAAATTCCAGACAATCACCATCTGGAAGTTAAAAGGTAATTACCCGACTTCTGCAATTAATACTAGCAGAATAACGGTATAGCCAATCCATCCTGAGAATGATATCAAAACCCAACAGCTTAAACACCACCAAATCAGCATCCAAGAACCTTCCATCAAAATTTAACAGGCATCCTAAAGCAACCTTGGAACACCACACCATTTCACCAACGGGTAAAGCCACTACCAATGACTTTGGTAAAGGTTCCGTGACCAAATTACACATCCCCGCAAACATGAAAGATACAAATGACTGTGAAGCACCTGAATCAAACAAAGTGCAAGCATAAAACTCATATAAACGGACTCTTCCTGAACCAAACACATAACCCATGAAATCCAAAAAAAACAAAGGAGAAACCAAATACACCAAAAATTAAATCCAACATAAAATTAAATTAAATTAATCCATACCTGTAATTACTCCAGCATCATGGGTCGCTGGTGCCTCATCATCCACATCTCCGAGTGTGACAGCATAAACCCGGGCTTGCACTGCTTGCCTTGGATTTGTTCTTCCACCGCGTCTACCTCCACCACTTCCTTGAACTGGTATTGGACACTCTCGAGTAAAGTGATCCTACTGGCCACAATTATAACATTGAGCCCCACCAGAAGGGCACTCACCCGCATGGGCTCTATTAAAAACTCCGCAAACAGGCACACGTGCTCCCATGTGAACACCTGAGGATGCTTGCGGTCGAGTTCCGGTCCGCTGAACAAATTTCTGAGGCGAACCCAAGCTGTTTCGTTCACTAGAAAAACTCCGCCTCTTATGACCCGGAGGGGAGCCCACACACAGATTATTCTCTCGCTCCATGATGAGTGTGCGAAAGTGCACTCTATATACCCTATTATTGGACTAAAATACTAAAATGTGAATAGAAATCATAGGAATTAATGTGTATTCTTAAATTGAATTTCTATTTACGTTGGGATACTCCTAAGCAGTTTTTTTATGTCTAATTTCAGAGTTTATAAAAGAGCAAGTCAAGCCCAGCAAAATTCAAAGGAGGACATTCATGGGGTTTGAGAGCAATTTGGAAGAAAAGAAAAAGAAAAAGATCACAAAATGAAACCACAAGAAGTCCAAGTCCGAAATTCGCTAGGAGACAGTCTGGACAGACTTTAGTCTTTTGACTGTATCTTTTTACTCATATATCGGATTGATGTGATTCTTGATGCATTGGAAAGCTATCTTAAAGGGATATGACTTTGTCTCTAATAAGGATTTCTAAATTAGAACTCCTGAAAGCTGTACGTGGCTACCAAGATAAGTCCTAAAATTTAGGCGATTTTTTTATGCGGAAATCAAGAGGACATTAGGGTTTCTTTCTTACCCTATATAAGCATATCATTAGTACGAAATGGAGGGGGGGAAGAGGCACAAGAGGCAAATTTGAAGAGAGGAGAAAATCACTTCCATGGCCACCGTTCGCTTCAGTTTTCTCTGGAGATTTTTGTTGTCCATTATATTTATGGGTAACTAAATTCTCAAGTAGGGTTAAGGATGAACTTGCACATTAGATGATATTTATAATTTATTCTTAATTCATGTATTTGATTTTCAATTGCTAAAACTCTTTTGTTTTATCATTCTCAATTCATCGTTGATGTTTTCTTTTCCGAATAATTATAGAATTTATTGTGTTTATGGATTCAGTCATGCTTTTTCTATTGAATGGATTAGTTCTTTGATTATGTTTGGATCAATTATTTATCTATATTGATTTAGTTTTTTGCTGCAATATCGCTTCCTGAGTATATTGTCGTCATTGGATTTTATCAATAGGGGTAGTAATTCACGTTTTTTAAAAGTGGTGAATGTTTTTTTCCAAAGGGTTACATTTGATTTAAGTCTAGTTTATAAATCTATACCTTCAGATTGGGAATTGCGGGAATTGAGTTCCTAATTGAGTTATCCAATGAATTAAGAATAATTAAAATACCAGATTTGTGCAAGGGATTCCCGACGCTCTACCGTTTGTTAAATTTGAGTACTTTTTCTGTTAATCACTTTGCTTCACTTGAATTTACATTTAAAATTAATCTTTGTTCTTTATTACTTATTTAATATTTTTTCTTTAGTTTCTTTGTTCCTCTTGCTATTCTTTTAATTTGTCTCCCTGTGGAATCGACACCCCAAAGTTGTGCTACAACTACCGCGTTATTCTTTGGGCGTAATCAAATTTTGGCGCCATTGCCGGGGAGACAGTAGAAGAATTGTGAGATAGTTTTTCTTTTCAACAGTTTGTAAAGGCGGTAACTTCGTTCCCTATTTTAGCTTGCTGCATCTTTTTTTTATTTTCTTTTTCTTTTTGTAGTTTTTTTTTTAGTGTTGGGTTTTTCTCTACCTTGCATGCACAGATATAGAGACGCCTTGGGTCGGTTTGCTTGTAGACCTGTGTTAGAGTCAGAGTTTAATTTTTCTGATCATTTGTTTGATAATTCTTATAATTTTGAGAAAATGAGTGAACATGAAGATCAACCCACTAGGACCCTTCAAGATTACCTCCACCCTACACGCACAACCACACCATCATGCATCATGTTTCCAGCTAATATTCGCCGATTGGATTTTAAAACAGGGATGATACAGTTACTCCCTACTTTTCATGGCTTGGAAAATGAAAATCCATATGTGCACATTAGGGAGTTTGAGGAAGTAGTTGCGACTTTTCATAGTCAAAATGCAACTGATGACATTGTGAGACTTAAGTTCTTTCCTTTCTCTTTGAAGGATAGAGCTAAGAGTTGGCTATACTCTTTGAGACCACGATCTATTGGGTCATGGAATGAGATGACTCGGGTCTTTTTTAATAAATACTTTCCCCAACATAAGACCAATGCTTTAAAAAGACAAATCTCCACCTTTGTACAAAAGGACAGTGAGACTTTGTATCAGTCTTGGGAGAGATTTAAGGAGCTATTGAGTATGTGTCCTCACCATGGGTATGAGAATTGGCGCTTAGTGAGCTATTTTTATGAGGGACTTACACCTAGAGAGCATCAATTTGTGGAGATGATGTGTAATGGTGAGTTCTTACAGAAAGATCCTGATGAAGCCATAGAATACCTCAATGAGCTTGCTGAAAAAGATCACACTTGGACTGGACCTAGAGCTACTGAGAGCACAAATAGGTCACGACCTGCAGGAAACCTAAATGGTGGTGGAATTTACCATCTCAGGGAAGAAGATAACCTAAAAGCTAAGGTTGAGATGCTCACTAGAGAGCTAGAGGCGTTGAAGACTAAGGACTTAAAGCCAACACACGTGGCTAATCATGCAGAGTCTTTTGGACCATGTTTTGTGTGTGGTGGGGTAGATCACCTTGCCCAAGAGTGTCCCACATTGGCTGAGATGAGAGGAATATATGAGAAACAATGTAATGCCTTAGGTATGTACAAGAAGCCTTTTACACATTTCTCTGACACCTATAATCCGGGGTGGCGTAATCACCCCAATTTTAGCTGGAAGTCTAAAAACCAGCCACCTGCACAACCCCCTAGATCATATCCTACACCATATCATGCACCTTCATCTTCTAGGAGCCCCTTAGAAGATACTTTACATGCTTTTATTGAGTCACAAGGTAAAACTAACCAAAAGTTTGAATCTTTGATTACGCAGGTTGTTGAAGAAAATAAGGAGATAAAAAGCCAAGTGTCCAAATTGATGAGCTCCTTGAGTATGAATGAGCGAGGTAAGTTTCCTTCTCAAGCTCAATCCGTACCCCATGGTCAACACATGGCACAAGAGAATTTGAAGGATGCGAATGCCATTGTGACACGAAGTGGTAAGTCATTACACATCCCAACAACGAACAAATCAGAGGATGTGGAAGAGGATCAAAGCAATAGTGGTGCCGAGCTGCCCAAAGAAGCCGAGGTAATAAAGAGCCCAGTTAAGGTACCATTTCCTCAAGCTTTAAAACTGAATAAGCGAACTTTGGATCCTAACAATGAAATCTTGGAGAATCTCAAGCAGGTAAAAATTAACCTCCCTCTTTTGCATGTTATTAAACAAGTTCCTACTTATGCAAAAGTTCTTAAAGATTTGTGTACAGTCAAGAGGAAGCACCATGTTAAGAAGACAGCATTTCTGACAGAGCAAGTTAGTGCTCTAATTGAGCAGCGGATTCCTCCCAAGTACAAGGATCCTGGTTGCCCAACCATTGCATGCTGCATTGGAAATCATGAGTTTGGGCAAGCTTTGCTAGATTTAGGAGCTAGCGTGAATCTAATGCCATATTCTATTTATTTGCAGTTGGGGTTGGGAGAAATCAAACCAACCACTGTGGTATTACAATTGGCTGACCGTTCAGTCAAAGTACCCCGGGGTGTGGTAGAGGATGTTCTAATTCAAATTGATAAATTTTATTATCCTGTTGATTTCCTAATCCTTGACACTAGCTCTGTTGTTGATACTACTTCTAAAATTCCTGTGATTTTGGGTAGGCCTTTCCTTACCACTGCTAATGCTCTTATTAATTGCAGGAATGGGCTCATGAAGCTTTCTTTTGGAGACATGACTCTCGAGGTGAATATCTTCCATATTGCAAGACAGCCAGAAGATGATGACGAGAGCCACCAGACATACATGATTGACTCACTCATAGAAAAGGGAGTTTCTATAGCTCATGATTTTGACCCCCTTGAGTATTTTCTTGTTAATTCTGAGTTTGATTCTATCAGTAATCCATCTGATGTAGTTGATATTTGTGCTATCTTTGATAGAACTCAGGATTATGGCACTCGGGCCTGGCAACCGAAGTTTGAGGAGTTGCGTGAGAGAGAGGAAAAGCAAATTCCTTCAAGTGTGGAAGCACCCAAAGTTGAACTGAAACCTCTGCCTAAGGGTTTAAAGCATGTTTTCCTTGGTCCAGGTGATACTTTTCCTGTTATTATCTCATCTGAATTGTTTGAGTCTCAAGGTGAGAAATTAATTCGGATCCTAAGTGAGCATAAGTCAGCCTTAGGTTGGAGCATTGCTGATATAAAAGGTGTTAGTCCCCTGGTCTGTTCTCATAAAATTAATTTGGAGGAAGGAACTAGCCCTCGTAGAGGACCCCAGCGTAGGCTTAATCCTACTATGAAAGAAGTGGTGAAAAATGAAGTGTTGAAACTATTAGATTCAGGAATCATATATCCTATTGCTGATAGTAAATGGGTAAGTCCTACACAGGTTGTTCCTAAGAAGTCAAGTGTTACTGTGGTGAAGAATGACCTGGGAGAGCTAGTCCCTACAAAACTTGTGACTGGGTGGCTGATGTGCATTGATTATAGAAAATTGAATGCTGCCACCCGGAAAGACCATTTTCCTCTCCCTTTTATTGATCAAATTCTTGAGCGTGTGACTGGTCATCCTTTCTATTGTTTCTTGGATGGTTATTATTCTGGTTATTATCAAATTGAAATTGCATTAGAAGACCAGGATAAAACCACTTTCACTTGTCCTTTCTGTACTTATGCTTTTCGTAGAATGCCATTTAGATTGTGTAATGCACCTGCTACTTTTCAACGTTGCATGATGAGCATTTTTAGTGACATGGTTGAAAATTGCATGGAAGTTTTTATGGATGACTTGACTGTTTTTGGATCTACTTTTGATGCATGCTTATTGAATTTAGAGAGGGTGTTGACTCGCTGTGAGGAGAAGGAATTGGTTTTGAATTGGGAAAAATGCCACTTTATGGTACCTTCAGGTATCGTGTTAGGGCATATTATTTCTTCTAGGGGGATAGAGGTAGATCAATCTAAGATTGAATTAATCTCTAAGTTGCCTACACCTAGGACAGTAAAGGACGTGAGATCATTTCTTGGTCATGTGGGCTTTTATAGGAGGTTCATACAGAATTTTTCCACCATATCTAGACCAATATGTGACCTCCTAGCTAAAGATGCCCCATTTGAGTGGACACAAGATTGTCAAGAGGCCTTTAAAACGCTAATTGGTAAGCTTACCTCAGCACCCATAATGCAGCCACCTGATTGGACTTTACCTTTTGAGATTATGTGTGATGCAAGTGATTTTGCTGTAGGTGCTATACTTGGACAGCGAAGGGAGGGAAAGCCTTTTGTCATTTACTATGCTAGTAGAACTCTAAATAGTGCTCAGATGAATTACTCCACCACTAAAAAAGAGTTGCTAGCTGTAGTGTTTGCTTTGGATAAGTTTCATGCTTACGTGATTGGTTCTCCTATTATTATTTTTACAAATCATGCAACCCTTAAGTACCTTCTTACAAAGAAGGATGCTAAGGCACGATTAATACGATGGATTTTACTTTTGCAGGAATTTGACATCACCATCAAAGACAAGAAAGGAGTGGAGAACGTAGTGGCTGACCATCTCTCGAGGCTCACATTTGAGGACACCTCTGACCACCTGCCAATTAGGGATGATTTTCCCGATGAGCATTTACTATCTATTACTTCTCTACCATGGTTTGCTTATATTGTGAATTATTTGGCTGCAGGTGAGATACCGGTGGATTGGAGTGCTCAGGACAAGAGGAAGTTCATAACTGAGGTACGTAATTTCTATTGGGATGATCCTTTTCTTTTCAAATACTACCCTGACCAAATTTTAAGGTGTTGCATCCCTGATGAAGAGATTGCTACCGTCTTGGAATTTTGTCACTCTCAAGCTTGTGGGGGCCACTTTTCAATGAAGAAAACCGCTGCAAAAATTCTGCAGTATGGATTTTATTGGCCCACCATATTTAAGGATGCAAACATCTATTGTCGCTCATGTGAAAAGTGTCAAAAGTTAGGAGTTATATCCCATCGTAATATGATGCCCTTAAACCCAATTTTAGTGATTGAAATTTTTGATTGTTGGGGCATTGATTTTATGGGACCATTTCCTCCTTCTTTTGGATATCAATATATTATTGTGATAGTAGATTATGTGTCAAAATGGGTAGAGGCAGCAGCTTGCAGGAGCAATGATAATAGGACGGTAATCAAATTTCTCAAAGAGAATGTGTTATCTCGATTTGGTACACCACGTGCTATCATTAGTGATCGGGGTACACATTTTTGCAACCGTTCTTTTGAGGCTTTGATGAAAAAATATGGGGTGGTACATAAGATCTCTACTGCCTACCACCCCCAGACAAGTGGACAGGTAGAACTTGTAAACAGGGAAATTAAGCCAATTTTAGAAAAAACGGTCAATCCGGATCGCAAAGATTGGTCTTTAAGACTAGTTGATGCGCTTTGGGCCTATCGTACAACTTTCAAAACTCCCTTAGGTATGTCACCTTATAGGCTTGTTTTTGGGAAGCCTTGCCACTTACCTGTGGAGCTCAAGCATCGAGCTTATTGGGCCATCAAGCATTTCAATTTTGATATGGGAGAAGCAGGTAAGCTTAGAAAATTTCAGTTGACCGAGTTAGAGGAGTTGAGAAATGATGCTTATGAGAGCTCTAGAATCTATAAGGCTAAAATGAAAGCGTTTCATGATAAAAATATTTTGAGAAAAACGTTTAAACTTAATGATCGAGTGTTTTTATATGATTCTAGACTCCATAAGCACCCAGGAAAACTTCGGTCTAGGTGGACTGGCCCCTTTTTAGTAAGGAATGTTTTTGTAAATGGGGCGGTAGAAATAGAAGATCCTAAGGATGGTCGGATCTTTAAAATAAATGGTCAACGCCTTAAAATATTAATTGATAGGCAAGTTCTGGAAGTGGAAGACATTCCACTTGTGGATCCAGTCTATCAACCTTGACCACACCACCAAGGTATGTGTTTCTTTATTTATTTTGTTTTGCTTTGTTTTGTTTTTGTTTTTTCTTATTTTCTTTCTTTTCCTTTTTGTTTGCTGTTGTTTTCTTTGTTTTTGATTGCAGGATAGTTTCATTTCGTCATTTCAGATTACCATCTTTGGTGTTTAGGGAGCTACCCACATCACTCATCAGGTGTATTCTACCATTTTCAGTTACTCCCCATTCAATTTTGATTCTTAAACATTGAGGACAATGTTTCATTTAAGTTGGGGGGTGGTGGTGCAAATTCAGTTTTTAAAATGCTTGTTGGAACTTTGTGCCATATTTTCATGTGTCAATTTTTTTTAATTTGCATCACATGTGCATCATTTTCACATGTGTACTCATTCTCATTCATAGCCATCTTCGTGAATTAACCAAACCCACTGATCATTTTTTGCTGAAACGTTCACAGAATCCTTAATGCACTTATCCAAGTTTTGTGGTAAGATGGTGGTTTGACACATGTAGCTAGAGAACTCTTTTGCTTAAGTTTTCATGTGAGTTTGGAGAGGATTGAGAGCATACAAATGCAGTAAATTGTGATAAGCGTTCATTGATCTGTTGAATTGGGCACTTCTTTTGAGAATATCATTACATGGTTTGCAGTACAATGATGGATATACTTGGGATATGACGAAGGTCAACTTAGGATTAACGTTTGAGCCTTTCAAGCTATCCTTTCCATCATAGACCCCTAGTAGCCAACTTTGAGCCAATAAAACACTTGTAGCTTTTTCTTTTCATATGCCCATATCCATGCCTCTCCACATTGGAGTATAACCTATACACAGATTTTCTTACCCTTTTTACTTTCAAGTGTATACTAGGTGTGGAATTTGTATTTTCTTTCTTTAATTTTATCATTTTCAATTAAAAAAAAAAAAGAGAAGAAGAAGACGACGGAAAAAAAGAGAAGAGTACAAGTTGCAAAGTGTTCAATTGAGTGAGCTCCAAAAAAAAAAAAAAAAAAACAGAAGTTGGTATAGATGGAAAGAATACAAAAGTGGCATGTGTTTGTCCATCAAATTGTTGAAAAAAAAAAGGAAGAAGAAGGAAAAGCATTATTATTTGATGATCTGAAAAGTTGGAGAGTATATTAAGTGAGAAGTGTGGTCTATTGAGATATTTAATAAAATTCCATTTGTATGTACTTGAAAGTTTTTGAATCCCTTTCATCCTTTTTTTTCATATAACCCCAAAACCAAGCCACATTACAACCTTTTGTGTTGACCATTTTGATCCTAAATAAGCTGTTGAAAAGATTGATGGAAGTCTCATTTGTTAGTGTTCCTATCATAAGATCAATGTTTGCTTGTTGCTTGTACATAATTGCCTAATTTTCCATGAGAGTGTATATACACCCATTGTCAACTCCATAGAGAGAGCCCTTACACGAAACACTATTATACCCGTGAGTTATGGAGTTGAACCTTTTGCTTAAGATGTTCTTGATGTTGCATGTGTCAAGGTTAGTGGTACGATGGTTATGGCTTGGAGAACACACACACTCTGTGGATTGCTATAGGTGGATTGATCTTGATCGGTTATTGGATTCCTTAGATTGTTTTGATATGTGAATCTGGAAAGTGTGACTTGATGGCCTTTATGTGTGATTTTCTTTGGTCTCTTTCGTTGTTTTGACATGAAAATTGCTAGGGACTAGCAAGGAGTAAGTTGGAGGGTGTGATGAGTGTGCGAAAGTGCACTCTATATACCCTATTATTAGACTAAAATACTAAAATGTGAATAGAAATCATAGGAATTAATGTGTATTCTTAAATTGAATTTCTATTTACGTTGGGATACTCCTAAGCAGTTTTTTTATGTCTAATTTCAGAGTTTATAAAAGAGCAAGTCAAGCCCAGCCAAATTCAAAGGAGGACATTCATGGCGTTTGAGAGCAATTTGGAAGAAAAGAAAAAGAAAAAAATCACAAAATGAAACCACAAGAAGTCCAAGTCCGAAATTCGCTAGGAGACAGTCTGGACAGACTTTAGTCTTTTAACTGTATCTTTTTACTCATATATTGGATTGATGTGATTCTTGATGAATTGGAAAGCTATCTTAAAGGGCTATAACTTTGTCTCTAATAAGGATTTCCAAATTCGAAATCCTGAAGGCTGTACGTGGCTGCCAAGATAAGTCCTAAAATTTAGGCGATTTTTTTATGCGGAAATCAAGAGGACATTAGGGTTTCTTTCTTACCCCATATAAGCATATCATTAGCACGAAATGGAGGGAAAGAGGCACAAGAGGCAGATCTGAAGAGAGGAGAAAATCACTTCCATGGCCACCGTTCGCTTCAGTTTTCTCTGGAGATTTTTGTTGTCCATTATATTTATGGGTAACTAAATTCTCAAGTAGGGTTCGGGATGGACTTGCACATTAGATGGTATTTCTAATTTATTCTTAATTCATGTCTTTGATTTTTAGTTGCTAAAACTCTTTTGTTTTATCATTCTCAATTCTTCGTTGATGTTTTCTTCTCCGAATAATCATAGAATTTATTGTGTTTATGGATTCAGTCATGCTTTTTCTATTGAATGGATTAGTTCTTTGATTATGTTTGGATCAATTATTTATCTATATTGATTTAGTTTTTTGCTGCAATATCGCTTCCTTAGTATATTGTCGTCATTGGATTTTATCAATAGGGGTAGTAATTCACGTTTTTTAAAAGTGGTGAATGTTTTTTTCAAAGGGTTACATTTGATTTAAGTCTGGTTTATAAATCTATACCTTCAGATTGGGAATTGCGGGAATTGAGTTCCTAATTGAGTTATCCAATGAATTAAGAATAATTAAAATACCAGATTTTGCAAGGGATTCCCGACGCTCTACTATTTGTTAAATTTGAGTACTTTTTCTGTTAATCACTTTGCTTCACTTGAATTTACATTTAAAATTAATCTTTGTTCTCTATTACTTATTTAAAATTTTTTCTTTAGTTTCTTTGTTCCTCTTGCTATTCTTTTAATTTGTCTCCCTGTGGAATCGACACCCCAAAGCTGTGCTACAACTACCGCGTTATTCTTTGGGCGTAATCACTCCACAAGGGTGGCCACATCCACTAAGTCCTGAAAAGTGGATATCCGGTGGCTAACCACCATACAGCGTATATCAGGGCGTAGTCCCTCCTAAAAACGCTCAGCTCACATCTCCTCTGTGGCGATGAGGTGGGGAGCAAACCGCCCAAGTTCTATAAATCTTCGGGCGTACTGTTCCACTGTCGTGCTCCCTTGAACCAAATTTGAGAACTCTCTTGCCTTTTGCTTCCTTACAGAAGCGGGAAAGAAGCGGTCGTTAAATTCTTTTTCGAAGCGCTGTCAGGTCACAGCGGAGAAAGATCCTAATTCTACTTCCAGCATCACCCTCTTGGTATCCTACCAATCAGAAGCGGTGCCTTGCAACAGATAGCTGGCGTAGAGTACTTGTTGCGCCTTGGTGCAACCACACACCTCAAAAGTTCTTTCCAAGTCCTTGATCTACTTTTCAGCTTGAAGTGGATCCTCTTCTCTAGTGAAGTGTGGAGTCCTATGCGCCAGAAAGCGCTCATAGGTGCATCCGACTTGCACCATGCTACTAGATCCTCCCTGGTATAGCCAAGGCCCTACCTGATGTGGCCAAGGACCTCCTAGTTAAGGCCAAAGTCCTCCTTGTTGTGGACAAGGCCTTCCTTGTGGCGGCCAGGGACCCCCTTGTTGTGGCCAAGGTCCTCCTGGTTGTGGCCAAGGCCCTGTCTGCTGTGGCCTAAAATTCTGCTGCATAAACTTCGTCATCTGCCGTATTGCTTGGGCTATGGAGTCATCTCTTGATGCATTGTCCCGTGGCTCCCGAGTGGATTTCCTTGGTCTCACCATTTTTCTTGCCACCACAACCTTTGACCCCCTTTAAGAAAACAAAAACAAATAAAATCAACAACAAACAAAAACAAAAAGCAAAGACCAACATCACATAACAAGAAACAAAAAGAAACCAGCTTGCAAAAACATAACTAAATAAATAAAAACACGCAAACAAGCTCAAACAAATAAAACAAATAAAACAAATCAAATAACAACTTAACATAATTTTTAAAACACAACCTTAAAAACATTCTGGTACTACCTACGGGACATGTGATTTTACCAAGAGCCAAACCGCTCTAATACCACCTGTGACGCCACCAAATCCCCACGCACGAATACGGGAAAATTGAGACGTCCGGATGATGACATCACGGGTCATCATCCTATCGACATGTGCCAAGTGTGTGTATATAAGCGACGAATGTGCACGAGAAATATGCAGCGAAAAGCAAGTAAATAACTAAGTAGCAGAATTTTTCTTGTTTAATACAAAGCTGTTCAACACATACATAAATAAATATTACAAGACACAAACATAATTTTAAACTAAATACAAAGCATAAACTTCAGCACCCCGGCGGAGCCGCATCCTCAGGCTCAGCCTCCTCCTCCTCATCCTCGATCTCTGCACCAAAATCTACGGTACCAAAAATGGTGCTGCAGGTAAGTAAACTCCAAACACCACTAGATAAAAACATATAAAACTCAAACATTATGCATGAAAGAAAAACCAATGCACATGCGCCATAAAACCATAATTTTTTTTCCACGCACGCCAAAAACCCATTTGGCCCACAAAAACATATCCTTAAAACCAAGCCTCGCCATTATCCCAAATAATGGCCCAAACCACCATTTTCCCAGAAAATGGATCAAAAGCCTCGAAAACCAAACATCGCCATTTTCCCAGAAAATGGCCCATATCCGAAAACCATAAAAACAATCCGGTTATGCATGCACCATGATCTCCCCTAGGGATCACTTGCACACCCTGGCTCTGTGCCATACCGCAGGTAACGACTACGCATGTGACACCTAAACGAGTGATGCCCAGACTCGCGCCCCGCGCGTACCTGGCCAGGCCATCCTCTAGTCCCCGCCACTCTAAGGACCATGGAGTCGTCACGACAGCGTTACCGTATCGTGCAATCCAGTCGTCACCCTGCGACAACGCAGGGGATGTCACTCAGTATTATCCACTCCCGAGTGACCAGAGGAGCTCCACCGAGATAATAACCCATCCCGGCTTGGGCTCATGAGACACAGGCACCCAAAACCATTTACGCCAATAAAACGGGATTTTCTCGATTAAAACAAAATGCACATAAACACAATATGCAAGTCACGCCTCATGGCCCAAATAATCAAGCAATCGCACTCAAGCAAAACTAAGCACTCTGTCCTCAATCCATCCGACCCCCGAACTCCTCGGACTCAGTCCGGAATCAGCCAACCAACAACAATTAATTATTGAATGAGAAAAATATATTTAAATCTAAAAGTAGGGTTTGGAAAATACTTACAGCGCCTTATGGTATTTTTAGAAAACACGCGGCGTTGCAAACGGCGGAAGGAAAGCAACGTAACAGTGAAATTTCACTATGGCTGTGGGTTGTAAAATACCCACTTTTGAACGGGGACAAACCAAGGCTCGGGATTGATAGGGAATGGCCTTGAGATATTTATGAAGCTAAGGGAAATGAGTTTTGGCCGTGGGTGGTGGTGGAAATGGCGGTCGAAGGCCAAAAAGGGGCTAAACGAAGTTGAGCTTGTGGGAGCTGCTCCGGCAACGGATCAAGGCCAGAAATGGGTGGTTTAGGTCGGCAAGAGGTAGGGGAAGAAGCTGTGAAGAGATGGTGGCCGGAGGTGGTGCGACGGCGCCGGAATTGGTGAAAAACCGTATGGCTTGGAGGAGCTCGTGGTGGCTAACGGTGGCTCGGATGGAGGTGAAACTTGGTGGGGATGTTCACCGGTGAGAGGGAAAAAAAACTAGGTGGTTGGTGTAGGCCACACCACCGGCGAGCGGCGGTTCTGGGCTGCGAAAGAAACCGGCGACAGGGGCAAAAATAGAGCAGGTGCAGTGACTTCCAGGGGCTCGCGGTGGCTAACGGCTGGTTCGATGGCTCTGAAAATTGGTGGAGATGATCTTTGGTGGAAGGGGAAGAGAATGGTGATGGGGGTGCACTAAACGGTGGCCAGACGGTGGAGAACTAAGCGGTCAAAGGGGCGGCGACGGGAAGGAGAAAAAGAAGTAGTTCGGCGTACGCGGGAGAGAAAGGAGAAGAAAGAAGAAGAAAAGAAAGAAAAAGAAGGAAAAAGGAAAAAGAAAAAGGAAAAAGAGAAAAGAAAAAGAAAAGATGAGGGAAAAGAAATGAGGTCCAGTCCTCACTCCGAAAACCAAAACAGATCCGCCGAAAACGACATTAGAGACCGTAAAATGACTAATTAAATTAAATACCGCATCAAATAGATAAAAACTAATTAAAATACATTAATTTAAAATAAATAAACTAATATATTAATTAAATTAAAAACAACCCTTCAGTGAAAATACATGTAAAAGCGGGTCATTACACTTCTCAAGGAAGTTAGTGCAGTTTACGTGGATGGAACGAGGCTCATTATGGAGTTAGGACTCCCATTGCTAGAAATGCAAAAGTCGACCGGAGCTTACTTGATTTTGTCTCCTAAAAAATTCCTTATAGTGGGGAGACTGTTTAATGAGAACCTAAGGAGGTTTAGACGGCCTGCCCATTTCTAGAATAGAAGAAAAGAAAAAGAGAGAAACTTTTGGTCTCATGTTTTGGAAATTTACTACTCTGATTATGTTTTAAGACATTCTTATTATGAATGATGGTATTTTGGGACAAGTTTGGGGATTAAAGTTATTTTTGTACCATGTATCTTGCAATTGCCTACGACATTACTTAGATTTCTCATTACCATTTTATTGATTTTTGCTGAACATTTATTGCATACTGCTAGAAAATCTAGGAGCATGCATATTATCTCTCATGTATGAGGGGTATTGATTACGCCCAAAGAATAATGCGGTAGTTGTAGCACAGTTTTGGGGTGTTGATTCCATAGAGAGACAAATTAAAAGAATAGCAAAAGGAATAAAGAAACTAAAGAAAAATATTAAATAAGTAATAGAGAACAAAGATAAATTTTTAAATGTAAATTAAAGTGAAGCAAAGTGATTAACGGAAAAGTACTCAAATTTGACGAACAGTAGAGCGTCGGGAATCCCTTGCACAAATATGGTATTTTAATTATTCTTAATTCATTGGATAACTCAATTGGGAACTCAATTCTCGAAATTTCCAATCGGAAGGTATAGATTTATAAACCAAAATTAAATCAAATGTAACCCTTTGAAAATTATTTACCACTTTTAAAATATGTAAATTACTATCCCTATTGAGAAAATCCAACGACGACAATATACATAGGGAGCGATATTGCAGCAAAGAACTAAATCAATATAGATAAATAATTGATTTAAATATAATCAAAGAACTAATCCATTCAATAGAAAAAGCATGATTGAGTCCATAAACAGAATAAATTCTATGATTATTTGGAAAAGAAAACATCAATGATGAATTGAGAATGATAAAACAAAAGAGTTTTAGTAATTGAAGATCAAATACATAAATTAAAAATAAATTAAAAATACCATCTAATATGCAAGTTCATCCCTAACCCTACTTAAGAATTTAGTTACCTATAAATGTATTGGATAATAAAAATCTCTAGAGAAAATTGAAGCGAACGGTGGCCATGAAAGTGATTTTCTCCTCTCTTCAAATCTGCATCTTATGCATCTCTTTCTCCTATTTCATGCTAATGATATGCTTATATAAGGTAGGAAAGAAACCCTAATGTCCTTTTAGTTTCTGCATAAAAAAATCGCCTAAATTTTAGAACTCATCTTAGCAGCCACGTACGCCCTTTAAAAGTTCGAATTTGGAAAATCCTTATTAGAGACAAAGTTATAGCCCTTTAAGATAGATTTCTAATGCATCAAGAATCGTAGCAATCCGATATTTGAGTAAAAAGTTGCAATCAAAAGACTAAAATATGTTTAGACTGTCTCCTAGATAATTTCAGACTTGGACTTCTTGCAATTTCTTTTTGTAATTTTTTTTTTCTCGATCCAAATTGCACTCAAACCCCATGAATGTCCTCCTTTGAATTTGACTGGGCTTGACTTGGTCTTTTATAAACTCTGAAATTAAATATAAAAAACTGCTTAGAAGTATCCCAACGTAAATAGAAACTCAATTTAAGAATACACATTAATTCCTATGATTTCTATTCACATTTTAGCATTTTAATCCAATAATAGGGTATTTAGAGTGCACTTTTGTACACTCATCACACCCCCAAACTTACCTATTGCTAGTCCCTAGCAATTTTCATGTCAAAACAGCGAAAGAGAGCAAAGAAAATCACATACAAAGGCCACCAAGTCACACTTTCCAGATTCACATATCAAGCAATATGAGGAATCCAATAACCCATCAAGATCAATCCACCTATAGCAATTCACAGAGTGTGGTGTGTGTTCTCCACGCCATAATCATCTTACCACTAACCTTGACACATACAACATCAAGAACGTCTCAATCAAAAGGTTCAACTCCATAACTCACGGATGTAATAGTGTTTCGTGTAAGGGTTCTCTCTATGGAGTTGACAATGGGTGTACACACACTCTCATGGAAAATTAAGCAATTATGTACAAGTTACAAGCAAACATTAATCTTATGATAGGAACACTAACAAATGAGACTTCCACCAGTCTTTCCAACAGCTTACTTAGGATTAGAACGGTCAACATAAAAGGTTGTAACGTGGCTTGGGTTTGGGCTATATGAAAAAAAAAGCATGAAAAGGGATTCAAAAACTTCCAAGTACATACAAAGGAAATTTTATCAAATATCTCAATAGACCACACTTCTCACTTGATGTACTCTCCAGCTTTTCAGATCATCAAATAATAATGCTTTTCCTTACTCTTCCTCTTCTCTTTTTTTTTTTTTCAACAATTTGATGGACAAACACATGCCACTTTGGTATTCTTTCCTTTTCTACCAAACCTTGATTTTATTTTTTATTTTTTTGCCTTTGAAGCTCACTCAATTGAAAAATTTGCAACTTGTACTCTTCTTTTTTTTTTTTTTAATTGACAATGATAAAAACAAAAGAAAGAAAATGCAAATTCTACACCTAGTATACACTTGGAAGTAAAAAGGGTAAGAAAATCAGTATATATGTTATACTCCAATGTGGAGAGGCATGGATGATATGGGCATATGAAAAGAAAAAGCTACATGTGTTTATTGGCTCAAAGTTGGCTACTAGGGGTCTATGATGGAAATGGATAGCTTGAAAGGCTCAAACGTTAAACCTAAGTTGACCTTCGTCATATCCCAAGTATATCCACCATCATATCACAAACCATGTAATGATATTCTCAAAAGAAGTGCCCAATTCAACAGATCAATGGACCCTTATCACAATTTACTGCATTTGTAGACTCTCAATCATCTCCAAAACTTACATGAATACTTAAGTAAAAGAGTTCTGTAGCTACATGTGTCAAACCACCATCTTACCACAAAGTTTGGATGAGTGCATTAAGAGTTCTATGAATGCTTCAACAAAAATGATTATGGTGAGTTTGGTGAATTCACGAAGATGGCTATGAATGAGAATGAGTACACATGTGAAAATGATGCACGTGTAATGCAAATTAAAAAACAATTGACACATGAAAATATGCCACATGGTTCCAACAAGCATTTTAAATACTGAATTTGCATCACCACCCCCCAACTTAAATGAAATATTGTCCTCAATGTTTAATAATCAAAATTGAATGGGGAGTAACTGAAAATGGTAGAATACACCTGATGAGTGACGTGGGTAGCTCGCTACGCACCAAGGATGGTAACCTGAACTGACAGAATAAAACTAACCTACAAACAAAAACAAATAAAACAACAACAAACAAAAAGGAAAAGAAAGAAAATAAGAGAAAACAAAAATAAAACAAAGCAAAACAAAATAAATAAAGAAAAACATACCTGGGTGGTGTGGTCAAGGTTGATAGACTGAATCCACAAGTGAAATTTCTTCCACTTCCGGAACTTGCCTATCAATTAATACTTTAAGGTATTGACCATTTACTTTAAAGATCCAACCATCCTTAGGATCTTCTATTTCTACTGCCCCGTTTTCAAAAATATTTTTCACTACAAATGGATCAGTCTACCTAAACCAAAATTTTTCTTGGTGCTTGTGAAATCCAAAATCATATAAGTATATTCGATCATTAGGTTCAAACCTCTTTCTAAGAATATTTTTATCATGAAACGCTTTCATTTTAACCTTATAGACTTTAGACTTAAGCAAAGGTTTCAATTTAACTCTTAGTGCTTTCATACTTACAGGAATTTGTTTTCCACCTTTCTTAGGCAACTCCTCAAATTTCTATTGCTAAGCCTGTATGCCATAATCTTGAATTTCATCAAAAACAGCACAAATATCAATAACATCATATGAATCACTAATAGTATCAAACTCAGAATTCACAAGGGAATATTCAAGGGGATCAAAATCATAAGTTATGTGAACTCCCTTGTCTATGAGTGCGTCAATCATGTACGTTTGGTGGCACTTGTCATATGTTGGCTATCTCTCAATATGGAAAATGTTGACCTCCATGGTCATGTTTCCAAAAGATAGCTTCCTCAACCCATTCCTACAATTTATAAGTGTATGAACCGTAGCAAGGAAAGGTCTACCTAATATGAGAGGAACCTTAGAGTTAGACTCAACAACTAATTGAGTGTCCAAAATTAAGAAATCAACAGGATAATAAAACTTGTCAATTTGGATCAAAACATCCTCTACTATCCCTCTCGGTTTCTTAACTGAACAATCAGCCAACTAAAGCACAATAGAAGTAGGCTTAATTTCACTCAAACCAAGCTGAAAATAAATGGAATAAGGCATCAAATTAACACTAGCTCCTAAATCTAGCAAGACTTTTCCAAACTCTTGATTTCCAATACTACATACAATCGTTGAACAACCAGGATCCTTATACTTAGGAGGAATTCGCTGCTCAATTAGAGCACTAACATGCTCTGTCAGAAATACTGTCTTCTTAACATGGTGCTTCCTCTTAACTGTATACAAATCTTTAAGAACTTTTGCATAAGTGGAAACTTGTTTAATAACATGCAAAAGAGGAAGGTTAATCTTTACCTGCCTGAGATTCTCCAAGATTTCATTATTAGAATCCAAAGTTTGCATACCAAATTTTAAAGCTTGAGGAAATGGTACCTTAACTAGACTCTTGATTACCTCGGCTTCCTTGGGGAATTAGGTACTATCATTGCTTTGTTCCTCTTCAACATCTTCTGGCTTATCAGTTGTTGGGATGTGTAAGGACTTATCGCTTCTTGTCATAGTGGCATTGACCTCTTTCAAAATTTTATGTGCCTTATGCTGACCTTGGGGTGCGGATTGAGCTTGAGAAGGAAACTTGCCACGCTCATTCACACTCATGGAGCTCATTATCTTGGATATATGACTCTTTATCTCTTTGTTTTCTTCAACAACCTACATAATAAAAAATTCAAACTTTTGATTAGTTTTACTCTGTGCCTCATTAAAAGCATGTAAAGTATCTTCAAAGGGGCTCCTAGGAGATGAAGGTGCAGGATATGATCTAGGGGATTGTGCAGGCTGTTGGTTTTAAGATTTCTAACTAAAATTGGGGTGATTACACCACCTCGGATTATAGGTATCAGAGAAAGGTGTAAAAGGCTTCTTGTACATACCTAAGGCATTACATTATTCCTCATACATCCCTTTTATCTCAGCAAATGTGGGACACTCTTGGGCAAGGTGATCTACCCCGCCACACACAAAACATGGTCCAAAAACTCTGCATGATTAGCCATGTATGTTGGCTTTAAGTCTTTATTCTTCAACACCTCTAGCTCCCTAGTGAGCATCTCAACCTTAGCCTTTAGGCTATCTTCTTTCCTGAGATGGTAAATTCTACCACCATTTAGGTTTCCTGCAGGTAGTGACCTATTTGTGCTCTCAGTAGCACTAGGTCCAGTCTAAGTGTGAGCTTTTTCTGCAAGCTCATTGAGGTATTCTATGGCCTCATCAGGATCTTTCTGTAAGAACTCACCATTACACATCATCTCCACAAATTGACGCTCTCTAGGTGTAAGTCCCTCATAAAAATAGCTCACTAAGTGCCAATTCTCATACCCATGGTGAGGACACATACCCAATAGCTCCTTAAATCTCTCCCAAGACTGATACAAAGTCTCACTGTCCTTTTATGCAAAGGTGGAGATTTGCCTTTTTAAAGCATTGGTCTTATGTGGGGGAAAGTATTTATTAAAGAAGACCTGAGTCATCTCATTCCATGACCCAATAGATCGTGGTCTCAATGAGTATAGCCAACTCTTAACTCTATCCTTCAAAGAGAAAGGAAATAACTTAAGTCTCACAATGTCATCAGTTGCATTTTGACTATGAAAAGTCGCAACTACTTCCTCAAACTCCTTAATGTGCACATATGGATTTTCATTTTCCAAACCATGAAAAGTAGGGAGTAGCTGTATCATCCCTATTTTAAAATCCAATTGGCGAGTATTAGCTGGAAATATGATGTAGGATGGTGTGGCTATGCATTTAGGGTGGAGGTAATCCTGAAAGGTCCTAGTGGGTTGATCTTCGTGTTCATTCATTTTCTCAGAATTACAAAAATTATTAAACAAATGATTAAAAAAATTAGGCTCTGACTCTAACTCTACCAAAGGTCTACAAGCAAACTGACCCAAGGCATCTCTATACCTGTGCATGCAAGGTAGAGAAATACTAAAAAAAATAAAACTACAAAAAGATAACGAAAATAAAATAAAGATGCAACAAGCTAAAAGAGGGAACAAAGTTACTGCGTTCACAAATTGCTGAAAAGAAAAACTATCTCACAATTCTTCTACCGTCTCCCTGGCAACGGTGCCAAAATTTAATTACGCCCAAAGAATAATGCGATAGTTGTAGTACAACTTTAGGGTGTTGATTCCACAGGGAGACAAATTAAAAGAATAGTAAAAGGAACAAAGAAACTAAAGAAAAATATTAAATAAGTAATGGAGAACAAAGATAAATTTTAAATGTAAATTAAAATGAAGCAAAGTGATTAACGGAGAAAGTACTCAAATTTGACGAACCGTATAGCGTCGGGAATCTCTTGCACAAATCTGGTATTTTAATTATTCTTAATTCATTGGACAACTCAATTGGGAACTCAATTCTTGAAATTTCCAATCGGAAGGTATATATTTATAAACTAAAATTAAATCAAATGTAACCCTTTGAAAAATTATTCACCACTTTTAAAATATGTAAATTACTAACCCTATTGAGAAAATCCAACGACGACAATATACTTAGGGAGCGATATTGCAGCGAAGAACTAAATCAATATAGATAAATAATTGATCCAAATATAATCAAAGAACTAATCCATTCAATAGAGAAAGCATGACTAAATCCATAAGCAGAATAAATTTTATGATTATTCGGAGAATAAAACATCAACGATGAATTGAGAATGATAAAATAAAAGAGTTTTAGTAATTGAACCCCAAAATGAAGCCCATTTGATTAAGGACCTAAGCCAATGTATTTTGGCCACCTTGGCAAAGCTTCTTGAGAAATTTTCCACCCATAGAAGGCTGACTACCCACTGCTCAAGAAAGCCCTCAAATAGTCCTTGATGGGAAAGCAATGACAACCTCACTACAGCCACCTACATGGCACCCCCAAGGTAGCCCATACCATGGGTAGTTTGCCCTTGTTTTGGCCAAGACTTCCATCGCTCAAGACCTCACTTCACCCTTCTGTTTGTGTAAGAAGAGTGAAAATCATTCATTTTCTCATTTCATCTCTTTTCCCACACATTTTCTAGATAGGAACTTAGAAGCTCTCTAGGGTAGTTTCCTGAGTCCTTTTGGTTGCTGTTTTTTAAAACCCTTTTGTGTATTTTCTCACAAAAATTCCTTCATTAAAATTGCTCCTATTTTATTGGTCTAAATTTTTTTTAACCATGGAAAGGTCTGTGAAGGCGATAAACTGGATAATATGTTGTATCTTAGAGTTTTTGACCAAACTAATGGATAGATCTTGGTCCAAACTTTTTATAGAGTGTTGTTAACATATTTATATGAATTTTTGTTAAGGATTAGTTTCATGATAAAAGCTTTTGATGAATATTTTCTCAGATGTAGAAACTTATAAACATAAAGGAGAAAAACAGTTTCTATTTAATGAAAGTTTGGATCTTTTGTGGTTTGATCTTACTCCAAGGACTTTTATATTTATATTTGATGATCCTAACCCTTTCATCTACATGTTATGATTTTGTTTTGAAGATTTTAGATGTTGATTTTTAAATATATGATTTTTACACATAAGGATACTTGGTTAACTAAAAAATATGAGGTTTTTGGATAGATCCATGTTTTGGTCATGTGATTTTAAGTTTAATGGTTGGATATACTTTAGGAAATATTTTTAAACCACATGATGTTGTTAGTTTGTGGTTTTTATCATGGTATATATCGGATCAAGAGGGTTGATCAAAATCAAAGTTGAGAAAATTATATTTTTATGGAGTGTTGGAGCCGAGTGCTTCAAGTTGGATTTTTGTGACTTTTTGTGTTTTTTATTTGATGATTCAAAGCATGTTAGTTCTTAGGAGTCTGTTATGGATATGTTAGAAGAAGGTTTTGAATTTGTAATTCTTCGAGATGTTTTGAAAAGAGTCAAAACCTTGAGATTTATGAGTTTGTGTTTTGGTTAAAAGTTTGGATCTTTTTGCTTAAAAACTTTGTTGTTTTTGTGAAGTAGATTTTGTTGGATGTTTTAAGCATGTTTTTAAGCTTAGGATATGAGGATCTTTGTTGCAATATTTTGGTTTGAGCATAAGTGTTGAAGTTGGGATGAAATTGCAACAAAATGAAGAGATATGGCCTTTAGAGTGTTTCAACCATGGTGTTTTTCTCATGGTTGTGTATTTTTTTAAATTCTTCTAATTAGATATTTGAGTTTAGGACAAAATTTTGGTATTTTGGAGTTAGGATGTAAAATCCTTAAATCAGGGGTAAAATGGTTATTTCCTATTGGTAAAGGGTAAAATAGTAATTTTACTCTAAGTTAGCATTTCTCATGTTACTAAGTTATTAGTGATAAAATTTCTAACATTTAGAATCCTTACTTACAGTTTTTTTTGTTTCATACTTTTCCCCGTAAACTTGACAATACTGTAAGTAAGCTCCTAACTTACTATCGGATTACTGTGTATGTATGTGGGTAAGGGACCTATTGTTCATGTAATTTTGTTATCTTATATGCCATGTTACATCATATATGTTTGTTACTTAATACACTCTATCACGAGATATTTATGTATCACACAATTTATTTTGTCACGCAACATTTGTCTATTATACAATATACTCTATGATGTAATGTTATCTATTACATATTATGCCATGTCCTGTAATGTTGTTTGTTACATGCTATGCCATGTCACATAATTTTTTTTGTTACTTATATGTTATGTCGTGTCATGTAATGTTATCTGTTATATGTTATGCCATGTTACGTACTGTTGCTTGTTTCATATTATGTCAAGTCATGCATCATATGTACATGTCATGTTATGTCTCGAGTACAAAGTGGGTCTTGAAAACAGTAATTTCTTAGTCAGTCATGTCTAATGTACTCATTATGTAATCTCTATGATTGTCTGAGTATCTCCATTTATAATTCACTTAAGGTAGTTCTGACATAATCGATTTGATTGTTAGAATACCTCTAATCAAATGCTCTTGATGTAATAATTCTAATTGTCAAAATATTACTAGGAACTCCTGATGTAATCATTTTGATTGTTAGGATATCTCTAACAATCAAAATGATTGTCTGAGTATCTCTAACGAAATATGTTGAGCAGGATCATTCTGATTGTTTCACTATTCCTAATGAACCAACTAGCAAAATTAGTTTTATTGTTAGAATTCATGTATTTTTACATTCATGTTCATGTTATGCCAAGTTCATGTATTCCATGTTCAATTCAAGTTCACGTTCATGTTTCATGTTCAAGTTCCAGTTTATGTTAAGTTCAAGTTCATATTCATGTTTCATGCTCAAGTTCAAGTTCACGTTCATGTTTCATGTTTAAGTTCAAGTTCATATCATGTCAAGTTCAACTTTAAGTTCAATTCATGTTTTAGTTCAAGTCATGTTACACGTCAAGTTATTTTATGCTTGCATATGACTTTGATTATGCATTTATGCCTTTACTACCATGCATGCATCATTAACATGTGTGTAAGTATTCTGTTAACTTGTTGAGATTTGAACTCAAATCTCACCATAGTAATCTTAACTACCATTTCCCCCGAAATGGTAGCTCATGTGCTAAGATCAAGTGGTGCTTTAGAAGATGATCGATTGGAGACTATCAATTATACAACAACAGCAGGAAGTGGAGCTCATCATTTCAATGTTCCAATTTATATATAGTAATAAGGCATTCTCGACTAAGTTGTGCAAACTACTCAATGGATTAGCCTAGAAGATACTTTAGTTTCTGCTTGTATTTATGGAGCTTTGTCTCTCATAACTTTGAGCTTACAAACCTTTTGGATTTATGCTGTAATCATAGAGATCTGTCACTTCAATGTTTATATGTTTCAAGTTATTGGGATATTATTAGTTTGGTGCATAGTATTACTTAAAAAAAATTATTTGCTGTGAATATTGTATACTGCTAGATACATGTTAGGAACATTGCATCTTTATCTAAAATGAATAGGGGTAGGTAACCTTGTGTTGTATGTCCCAACACTTCAGATGTTTGTCTAATCCTTAGCGAAATTTGGGGTTGTCTGATATTTACAATGGATATTTTTTTTAACCAATACATAGTGTACTAGAATACTAATCCCAAAACATCCTTATGTTTCATTCATATAACCATACTCAAAAGTAACATCTTTAGTCCAACCAGTCTTCAACTAAATAGACATTGTACTAGAGTTGGAAGTCCTTAGTTACAGCCTAAAAGATATGTAGTCTATATGCCAAGTCGTTCATGCAGCTCGGTTATCAATGCAAAAACTACATTAAAAAGCTAAAGTGCCCTATTAATTCTTCGCGGCTTCTTCCCGATATACTCGACGTCATCCAATCTAGGACACAATGCTCCATTGAGCCCAAAAAATGAGTATGCCTTGGATTTGAAACAAAGTGACTAGATCCTCAATTTTTATGCAATACTTCTTCAATTAATAAAACCATACACCCCACATTCAATTCCTAACATGATCTAAGCATTAAATCTTGCATGACATGACAAATATTTCATAAAAAACAAATATCATACTCGAGAGCCCTAGATTGAGTTTTAAGCAAACTCTTGCATGTATAACAACGTTCCATCAAAGATATAAAATTCTTAACACATATATAAAAGCCTCAAGAACAATATATATGAAGGTCAAAGGGATTAGATCTAGTGGCTAAAATGAAAATCACAAACTACTCCAAAGTAGAAACTGCTTTGAGACATATAGTTTCTATCACTTTGAAATCATGTAAAACTCTTTCAAAAAATTATTAACATGCTTTGAATCCAAAAATAACTTGCATATAACATGTTAACACTTTACCATAGCAATATCTACCCATTAGTTCACCAAAAATGTATAAAACTTTCAAAGTTTTACACAAATATCAAAATTGTCACCACCGAGACCTTTGCATCATCATACTTAACTTTCACCAATCAAAATGATATAAAAAATTTCCCAATATATACCCAAATAAACTAGACTAAAAATGGAACAAGATACAAGAAGATTGAGACCTACGAAATAGTCACAAAGAGCTAGAATGGAGCAAACAAAAGTTGTCCAAAAACTGCCTCTCAAGTCTCTCTCGGTCTACTCTTTTAAAGTCAGGGAAAAGTGTCTAAGTGTCAAGTGAAATGCAAGGGATGTGTGAGAGAGTGACCCTTGGATGAGAGAGTGGAAGCCAAAAAGGGGTGGAAAAGTGGGCTACACATTAGTTGGTTTCTAGTTGTAGTCTGGATGAGTGGATGAGCTTGTGTTGTAGCCTTTTTTTGATTGCCATTACGTCACTATTTGTGGCTAGCCACTGAGTGGCATGTCAACAATATCTTGGCCTTGGGATGAGGAAGAAACTCGCTCAAGAATCTTGGGCTAAGTGATGGTTTAGATGGTCAAAGATGGGCCTAACGAAGTGGGCTCAATGGGGTTTCATTTAGGGTTTTATAGCTAAGGTTAAGTCCAAATCAATGTTTTTTTTTGGTCAAGTGTAATTACCAAGATTTAGGAGAGTGTACAAGAGGGTGTATGATTATGTACTTGAGTGGTTAATAGCATGTGGAAGTGATTTAACCAAGTCATTATACACTTAATCAAAACCAACCACTTTAGGGAAAGTTTAGGGTTTTGGCCATCACATGGGATTTAGGGTTTTGGTTGACTCTCAGAGACTTGGGATTTGATTAGGGTTGAAACCCTCTTTTATTGGACCAAATAGTGTTTTATTTGGATGTAATAGTGTTAAGCATAGGTAGCATGATCACATGGCTAATTTACCCTTCTTCTCCTTCACTTTTTTCCTCCATATGACAAATGTCCTAACGCTGTGGCACCCCTACCCCTGCTTGGGATTTGGTGGTGACTAAGATGCTGGGACATGCAACAAAAGGTTACATACACCTCATACATGATAGATAATATGCATGCTCCTAGATATTCAAGCAGTATACAATAATCATATAGCGGAAATTAATAAAAAGGTAATGAGAAATCTAAGCAATGCCGTAGGCAATTACAAAACACGTGTTACAAAAAACACTTTAATCCCCTAACTTGTCCCAAAATACCATCATTCAATAATAAAAAAGTCTCAAAACATAATTAGTGTAGCAAATTTCCAAAACACAGGACCAAAAGTTTCTCTCTATGTTTTTTTGCACATTTCTACTTAGAAATGGGCAGGCCACCTAAAACTCCCTAAGTTCTCATTATGCAGTCTTCCCACTATTAGGGATCCATTAGGAGACAAAATCAATCAAGCTCCTATCAACTTCTGCATTTCTGGCAATGGGAGTCTTAACTCCGTAATGAGCATCATTCCATCCACGTAAACAGTGCAAGCTTCTTCAAGATGTTGCGTTACTTGATTCAAGCTCCAAGAAACTTTATAATCCATAAATGACCCAAACACAGAATACCAAAATTAGGGTTGTGAAGACCCTAAAAAACTCATGAAGAAATGCAATGGTGCATTACAACACAGCAGATGCATATCGTATACGTCCCCAAATGGTGTAATTCTAACACAACCGATGTATATTGTATGTGTCCCCAAATGGTGTAATCATATTCTATTAAGGTACCGCCTAGATTCATGCTTCGAGGTTATCGGGCATACCTGAAACTACTTCTATCATTCAGGAAAAAGAATGATAGTAGTAAAAATGCAGCAATGGGATTTCAAGAAATCTCAGTAAGTAATCACACAACATACCAAATTTAATCACAAGCATACAAGAGGTATATCATGCAATGCATGGACATGTACTTGACGCATGATGTGACTGAAAACTTGACTTATACACTTGACCTTTTTCAAAAGACATGTAATTGAATTCTTTGAATTTTAAGAAAAAATATACTTTTGTCCTTGTTCTTATCTTGCTTAATCACGTGATCCAGAGCATATCATATCATATCACATGATGTGAATCATGTGAACTAGAGCATAACATATAGGCATGTGGTCTCATTCTTGTGAACACATCACAGCTCCCCTATGCACCATGTGTTCCAGCTAGTTATTGCACCACCAACAGTCCGTGCACCGTGGTGAATACGTCTTAAACATATTCATATCATAATAACATGACATTACTTCATCAACTTACTTGCCTTAATCATGGCACCCACAAGCGTTAGGTGCTACCTCGCTCTAGCACCCTTTAAAAAGAATCCATTCGAGGCACGCCAACTGTTCTTTGTTGACCCAGGGGTTACCACTCAATTCATAAGTACTCCAGAATGGACAGAGGAGTTCCACTAGGACGCTTCCTCGTCCTAGCATTTGGGGTCATGATAACAATTTTCTTTTATAAATCATTCCTTTATTTCAAAAACACCTTTTGTTCTTGCAAAATGCTTTCCTTTGAAAATCACTTTTCCCAAATGCATGTGACATGAGACTTAAGACATACGCTCTTGTACTTGATATATGACACGTGAAATGCCGTGCATGAAATAACCATGCATAACACATTTAATCCATGTCATGTTAACATAAAACACATGAGATATCAATTTGCATACATGGAACCATGAAAACAAGCCTTGGTCGAAACATGCATTTTCAAAATCATGAAAGTTCATCACTTAAACATGCTTCAATTTTCATCCAAGGTACTTAGAACTTACGATATAGTAAAACAAGACATAAAATCATAGCAGTTATACACAATCCAAATCATTCAAGGCATGGTAAAACCAAATCATCAAAAACTCTGAAACCTCAATGTCTTTTTCCTCCAAACCGAATCATATATATCATTTTATCACCATTTTTTCATCACAAACATAGTTACATTAATCATTCCATATTCATATTCCAAGTATATGTAAGAGTATTCAAACAAGCAAATAAGAATAACAATGAAAATTACAATAACACTGAAAGGATCTACACAAATATATGCAAGTATTAACCAAGAGCAAGTTGAGTGTATATTTACAAAAATTCAACAATTTAAAGTAGAAAAATCTAAAAATATAGCATAGTCTTATTAGAAAGTCATACACAAAAACTCTAAGTCCCGAAAATATGAGTGAGTGTGAGTGCAGAGTGCTTTTGAAATCCTTTTCTCAAAACACCCTAGGGGCCGAAACTTCTTGAAAGTTCAAACCCTAGTTTTTCCTCTATGTAAAAACTGAAACTTAAGCTTTTCTAAAATTTGTGTTTTCAACACTTAAAGTGCTAAGGGTATTCGGGTTCCTTCTTTTCTCTAAGGATAAAACCCTATCTTCCATTTTTCAAGCAAAAATTGAAACCCTAATCCCTTCCACTTGTGTTTCTTTCCTCCAAAACTCATAGGCATCTAGGTGTGTGATAGGGGTGGGCTCCGACTCCGACAGGAGTCGGAGAAAAATTTTCACTCCAACTCCAACTCCGAACGGTGTCGGAGTCCGACTCCGAAATGATGTCGGAACTCCGATCGGAGTTCGGAACTCCGATCAGAGCATTGTTGGGCTTCGGCCCACCTCCGACTCCGAAGGCCCAACTCTGACTCCGAAGGCCCAACTCTGAAGGCCCATGCGAAATTCAAGATCCAACAACCTAATTGACTTCCAATCATCCATCATTGCACCAATGGATGCACCCTTGTGATCAACAATCTCTTTAAATCCAATTATTCGTTTATGCAGCGTCCACTCACTGTCAATAAAGTGGGCTGTGATACACATGTAGCCCACATTTTGTATGGACGTCCATGTATCAGTGGTAAATGACACTCTCTGGCCAGTTCGACTAAACATCTCCTTCATTTCCGTCTTTTCCCTCACATGCCTCTTCATACAATCTCGCATAACCGTATACCGTGACGGCATGGGAAAACGTGGCTCAAGACAGCGCACAAATTTGTTGAAGCCTTTTTTGTCAACTGTGGTAAAAGGCATCTCATCAGTAATGATCATCTCAGCAAGTAATTCCCGCAACATCTTCTCACTATATTGAGGGATTATAAGCTTCTTAACATGTGAATGGCCACCATCAGTTGCCATTTGAGTTTCATAACTGAGTTTTGTTTGATCAGTGCCAGTGGCCGCCAATCCCTTTGCGATCTTATACCGTTGGCAACTAGTAAGATTTGCTATTAATACACTGGTGCCTTGCTTCTTCGAATGGCAACCACAAAGTTGCCCACAGTGGTTGCATCTTGCTTGAGGGTTCACACGATCACCAGGAATTTTAGTGAAATGTTCCCACGTCCACGACCATTTTTTTGAAGGCCGTGGTGGTTGATCAGGCTCAATGGGCACATCTGCCATCTCCTCCTCTTCATTGAACATATCTTCATCTTCTCCTTCTATATCTACTGGGAGTCGACTACTTGCACAAGAAGTAGCTGCTCTAGATGCTGGTTTAGATGCTGCCCTAGATGGGGCTCCAGGGGTGGAAGTATCAGTCGTCGTCGGGGTGGAAGCCCTCGCTAGTGTAGGAGGACTGGCATCGTCTCCACAGTCTCTACTTCCACTAGGTCTAGCATCCATACTATTTGAAATCAAAGAATCTGAAAAATTAAATTAAAAGTAGGGAGTTAATTGCTAAAAAAAAAATTAGAGTAAAGTAATTAGAGTAAAAATTAGAGTGGAGGCATACATACATATATATATATAATATAATCAGTTGGATAATATATAATAATATAATATATATATATATATAATATAATCACTTGTTTATCAATATGACATGGCCAGATATATACCAACATGTGTTTATTACATGCCATTATGAACCTAAATCCATATATATATATATATATTTAATGATATGGAATTCATGGACATGGAAACAACTATTTGAAAAAATGCAGAGATTAGGCCAGAAGTCTGATGAGTTTACACTTATAGGAATCCTAATGGCATGTAGCCATGCTGAGTTGGTTACAGAGGGGTTGAAGTATTTTAGCCAGATGAAAAATGCTATAGAATAGAGCCAAAATTAGAGCATTATGCATGTGTTGTGGACATGCTAGGTCGAGCAGGTCAATTGGACGAAGCTCTAAAGCTCATAAATGTCAATATGTATATAAAAGATTAAAAGGATTATTTGAGTCTTTTATTATATATATAGAGAATTAATTTCAATCATGAACTGATCATTTTTTATCTGCATTGAGAGTCTTAAAGTTGAATTTAAAGCTAGATCCATACCTTGGGCAATACACTATACAGTTTGATTAGGATATAGAACTTCCTTGATTTGAATAAAAAAATAAAAGAGATCTAAATGTTGTTTTAAATACTTATGAGAGATGGTAGAAAAAATGATCTAATGTGTTGTTCACTTGTTCTCTTGTTCGGTGTTGCTCCTTGATCTAATGATCTAATGTGATGTTAGATTTTTTTTTAATTAAGTAAAAAGAATTAAACACAAGTAGTAGACTAGTGTTGTTCACTTGTTCTCGTTCTTGATATTTCAAAAAACAAACTAATGATTCATTGAGGCATTTTCACAAACAGTTTGCATGCAACCACATTTACATTCCTATAACAATGATTCAGTTACTGCATTTCCATCCTAATTACATACAACAAACTAAATTCATAAACCAACAAATTAAATTGCAGAAAAAGGAACCATTACATTACATTATTTGAAAAAAACTACATCCTAAAATTAGTAATTACCGATTGGGAACTGGGGACTGTAAGTGATGACCAGTCGGCTACTCTCAGCTGTGAGCTGTGTATGGGCAAGAAAAATGATGGCCGTCGTGTGAGGCTGAGCGCAGTCGTGTGACGGTGTGAGCCGTGAGGCTGTGGCGCTGTGCTGCTGTAAGGCTGTAAGTGTGAGCCGTGAGGTCTTCGGGCGAGGAAGTGAGGCTGGCCGCTGCACTGAGGGGGACTCGGGGAGGGCTAAATCAAGAAATGGCATTATGCCATTATGCAACGCCAATGGGCCACAGTGAACGACGTCATTCCTATTTAAATGGAACGGCGTCGTTTATTAAAGAGGTTTATTTTTAAAAAAAATTAAAACAGATGCAAAACGACGTCGTTTTGCATCTGTTTTAATTTTAAAAAATTCGGAAGTCGGAGTCAGAAATCGGAGCAACTCACTACTCCAACTCTGACTCCGATTTCTGAACATCGACTCGGAGCTACTCTGACTCCGATTCTGCTTTCCGAAAATTCCGACTGTGTCGGAGTCGGAATCGGAGTGGAGTTCGGACGGAATCGAAAATGTCAGAGTTTTGCACAGTCCTAGTGTGTGATTGTGATGAAAGGAGTAAAAATTGAATAAGAATGAGAATCTTCCCTCTTGGCCATGTGTGTGTGTGTGTGTGCGTGCAAGAGAAGGAAATGATTCCCACCTCCTCGAGCTCCTTCCCCAGCCGAATGGTGTTGTGCAAACTCCTTGTGGTTCTTGGCTTAGAAGGAGTAAAATGGTAGCGTTTGGGTCACCAGAAGGTGACAAGAAAGTGAAGATAAAATGTTGAGTCTAGAGAGAACTAGTGTGTGCCAAAATCCTTAAGAGCAACAAATGAAATTTTGAGCAAAAGACCCTCTAACTTTTCAGTCAAGCCCTTATATAGTGCCTCAAATCCCCTTCTTGAAATGACAAGGATCCTTGCATGCATGCCACTTGGCAAAATGGCTCTGCCACTTCTCTTGGATGGGATTGCATTGGAAACTCAAAGGGCATAATCTAGGGTGTCGTGTTCCTCTCCCAATCCATCCCTCTATCTTTCTCACTTTCCTTATTTGCCTTTTTATTTCATGTCTAAGTTCAATGAACTAAGTGGTTCAAGGGTAAAATCACAAGATCAAATCTCCCTTGGAAATCCTTCACTGTGTTCATGAGTAACACTTGGCAAAGTGAGTGTTTGTGTCTTGCTTTGGTCGAAATCCCTTCATCTTCTCTAGGTGATCTTTTGCCTTCCCAAAACAAATCCCTTGGCCTTCCCCCCATGCATGCCGTTGGCCTTTCACTCTCCCTTTGCACTTTCACATGCTTCTAGAACATGCCTCTTCCTCTTCCCAAGTAAGATCTCCTTGGAACTCCAAAAGTCTATCTCATACTCTCCTTATGTTTGACAAATGTCAATCTTGCCCTTTCCTTTCCAAAGTGGCAGGTAAGCACTAGTTTTAGGTGACATCATCTTCCACTCAACCTTTTATAACCTCTTGCATGTAGGACAAGTGTCTCACCTTGCCTTTTTCCTATGTTTTCACCCAAATGACCAAATAATCCCTCAAAACCCATGTGGCACCTACCACATGCTTGGAAGATATTTTGGGCCTTCCTACCTTAGCTTGGCCAAAACCCATATAAGTCCTTATTGGGCTTCTCCTCATCTAATATTCTCAAGCCTTTTAATCTAAGAATCCTCAAGGTCTAAAAGTAAAAATTCACTAAGGGTCTTTGTCTAATTAAAATCTATTCACCTCTTATTCACTAAACTTAGGGAATCTTTTCTATAATAAAATAAAATAACCATGGCAAGAAGAAACGGGGACTTGGCAAAAGTTCGGGTCCTCACAAACACTACTCACATGAGTAGCTATGATTGTGCCATGTGTCTAACCAAAAAGTAATCATAGTGATTCTTACTAGATTTGGACATCCTACATGGTGATTTGACAACTATTTAATTGGTTGCCACATGGCGCTCTCCCAAGTGTTACTATTCACATAGAAAATTGCAAAACTTTTTATTACAACATAAGATTCTAAATATTCCTATGAGTCTAGTGGTGCAATTTGTTTCATGAAATTTTATTCCTAAGTACCTTAATTAAATATAGAGGCACTCTCATTCAGTATACATTCGGAAAAGTCAAAACATTTTATTGCACTGTAAAATCCTAAATATTGATCAAAGGATCATGGTATAATTTGTTTTGCAAACTTATACTCTGAAGTGTCTTAATTAAATATCACTGTAATAACCCGCTCCTTTCTCTCTCTAAGGGTCACGAGTCTCATTCTACATTCTGAATCTCTAAGGTGTGTTTTTAAAGCAAGTCCAGTATTTTAAAGCCCTCGTATGTTTGAAATGTTTAGGAAATATTTATATGGGTGACCGGTGCAAAACTGCAAGTGCACAGTATCGTAGTTTTATAATAAAGTAATAAGAAGAGTATCGTTCTCAGGGATTGGTACCTTACGTTTGCCAAATACCAAAATTATACTAAACTTGATTTTATCTAGAGGAATCACTAAGATTTTTGTAGTTGCAATTTAAACTAAAATCGACTCAAAGAGAAATATGCAAAGGAAATAAAGCTGATGTTCGAAGATCAACTTAATGGGGATGAAAACTTCTAGGAAATCGATTTCACCTAATTCTTCACTATGCTTTTCTCATCTAGCTAACTTAATTTAAATCTCTTTTGTCTATTAGCAAATCTCTAAATCATCCAAAAGCCTCTTTCGATAGTCAATTGGAATTGACTCTTGGTTATCAATTCACACAAGAATATGCAAATTCAATAATCAAGGACGCAATAAGACCAAAGATTTAATTACTACATAGGTTCATACAAATCTTTCGATCTCTATACTTACCTATGCTGAAATATCCAAGATCTACCCTATGAGTCCCTCCTTCGATAGCAAATCACAAGATTAATTATCATCTAATCAATGACCAGTTAATTAGAAGCAATAAACTCAGAATAAATCATATAAACAAAGAGAGAATTGCATTAAATTAGCATAGACAAACAAGCATAGTTTGGAAATAGGTTACATCGTTTTCCTAGAATAAAGTAAATTTAGCTCATGCTAGAAATGAAATTCAACATAAACGAATTCACCATAATTGTTCTGAGAAGATTGGAAGAAAATAAACACTGAAAAATCCTCCTTGCAGCCGCAAATCGTCTTCAAAAGCTCAAGGGAACGATTCAACGCTTTTCTCCCGTCCGTGCTCGTGTATGATTCCAACGTACGTGTAATAATTGGAATTCCCTCTCCAAAACAGATGATTTGAATCCCTCTAACTATGTTTTTCTATCCCAAGAAGTGTTCTCTAGTCAAAAGTCGCAGCCTTAGAATGAAAAATTACTTTTATATGGTGTGACGGCGGAAAACCTTAAATCTGTGAAAATACGATGTTCGCTCGAGCGGGGTGTCGAGCGCGCATCGAGCGTTCGACTCTGCCTGATTTCACTCGAGCGGCCAAAAGCCTCTGCTCGAGCGATCTTTGTTTTCAGCAACCCACTCGAGCTCCCTGTCGAGCGGCAGTCGAGCGTTTGAATCTGCCTGAATTCGCTCGAGCGGCCAAAAGCCTCCGCTCGAGCGAACTTGTAAAATCTGCAATATGAAATTTTTGCAAGTCATCAAATACCCCCAAACTTACAACTTTGTTTGTCCTCAAACAAAAAGAAAAGCAAATGATAGTTTAGGCAATATCAACTCGACCCGAAAGAGAAGTATCATCACTCACCAAGCTTTTATGAATTTAGATTTCACCTCTAGTATCTTACTCTTTTAACATCAAAGATGCCAAGAAAATCAATCAAAAATTTTGCAATTTGTCAAGCAAGAGTTAGGCGTTTACTTCAACCTAAAGCTAAGACCTTGAGTGTGTGTGTGATATAGTCAATTTAACCTCAAATCACCTGCAAACTCAGATAAAAGTAAAACAACCAAAATCAGAAGAATTCTCTTAAAACTTAACCCCATAAGTCCAATTTTCAGAAATCCTCTCCACTAATGTAATCAACACCAAAATCAGAGATCAAAAGGTCTTTAATAAGGTTGTAATGATAGGCCACAGGGTGAGGATTAAGAAAGAACTAGATATGGGAAATCAAATCAAACTGGGAAAATACTTAGTGAAAAGAACATTAAAAGAGAAACCCACATGATTCAAATCATAGCTCTTTCTTGGCAATATGCTCATACTTGTGGCATTATTATTGCTGTAATCACTGATGTAATACCAACAATTCCCTTAACACAATCTAAGGTAATTCACACTCCGCTTAGTGACTCTTTTTTTTTTTTTTCCTTTCTTCTTTATTTATTTATTTATTTATTTTTTCGGTCACTTCCTTTCTCCTTCTTTTTCTTCTTCTTCTTTGATCAAACAAAGCAAACATAATACGGTTCATCATGAAACCAATTTTTCTCTTTTAAATGTAACTCTCCACCAAAGTATTTTCTCAAACTATCAAAGGTAGATTCATTGTTTTTCAGGCTTAGAGTTGGCATGGTTTATGTAGTTCAAAGAATAAATAAAGGCTTATGAAGGCTCAAGGGGGTTGACTATGGAAACACACCATGTAATGATGGCATGACATTTAGGACGGCTGGGAAAGCTTTTTGGTTATGCCAAAGAAATGCCTAGATCATTTCTCTAATATTTGGTCTCAACTAGGATTTCGCCTCAAGGACCCATCAACGGATTCTAGAGCAAAGCAAAATCGAACCTCCCTCTTTCAATTAATTCAACTTCCTCTCTTCATAAGCAAAATGGAATAAGAGAAAAACGACTATGTGCTCATTGTGTTCAAGGTCAAAGATTTAAACCAAAGTACCCACAAAACTTCACTTGACGTAAAAGAAATTTTTGAAAATTTTTCTCAAAACCATCTTCAATCACAAATTTCAGAGTCATAGAGAATTCAATCTTACTCCAATGCATGCTTGGTAAGAGAATCAAACAGCCCATCAACAACCCAAGACTTAGAAAACAAGAGGATCAAATGATTATAGGAGTTTACACCCCCAAACTTAAACTAAACAATGTCCTCATTGTGATGCAAAAGTAAAAAGGTTTGAAGAAATAAAGGAACTTCCCTGGTTTCATGGTGAACCTTCCGCGGATTAGAATTTTTCAGCTCTTTATTCATGCTAAATAAACCTGCATCAAAAACCAATTTATTAAAACTTAAATAAATAAAAATAATAAAATAAATGAGAATGAAAGATAGATCTATGGGTTGCCTCCCATAAGCGCTTGTTTTAAAGTCTACAGCCAGACTTTTCAATCATCATCAATTAGGATCTCCAAGAGGAATAAATGCATAGTTCCTCTCCATTTGCTCTCCATAGTAGTGCTTCAATCTCTGACCATTAACTCTGAAAATATTTCCAGTCTTGTCCTTCAAATCTACTACTCCAAAAGAGAAAACTTCATGAATTGTACAAGGACCCGTCCATCTTGATTTCAACTTTCCTGGAAAGAGTTTGAGTCGTGAATTGAAGAGTAAAACTTGTTGTCCTGGAGCAAACTCTCGCCTAAGAATCTGTTTGTCATGCCACTTCTTCGACTTTTCTTTATAGATCTTTGCATTTTCATATGCATCATTCCGGAACTCTTTCATCTCATTCAATTGAAGAAGTCGCTTTTCACCTGCTGCCTTCAAATCAAAATTAAACTCTTTTACAGCCCAATAAGCTCTATGCTCCAACTCTACAGGAAGATGACATGCCTTTCCAAACACTAATCGGTATGGAGACATCCCGATAGGTGTTTTAAAGGCTGTACGGTATGCCCACAAAGCATCATCAAGCTTCTTCGCCCAATCCTTTCTATTGATTTTGACCGTCTTCTCAAGGATGTTCTTGATCTCTCTATTTGAAATTTGAGCTTGACCATTAGTTTGAGGATGGTAAGCAAGTGCTATCTTGTGCTTTACACCATATTTAGAAAGAAGATTCTCAAACAACTTGTTGCAAAAGTGAGTCCCTTCATCACTAATAATAGCTCGTGGAGTGCCAAATCTTGTGAATATGTTCTTGTGTAGAAATTTGAGCACTACCTTTGCATCATTTGTTATTGTAGCAATTGCTTTCACCCATTTTGACACATAGTCAACTGCTAATAAGATATAAGCAAAACCAAAAGAAGGAGGAAAAGGCCCCATAAAATCTATTCCCCAAACATCAAACAACTCGACTTCTAAGATACCTTTCAGTGGTAACTCATGATGCCTTGAAATATTTCCCATACGTTGGCACCGGTCACAAGTTTTCACCAAAGTGTAAGTATCACGAAAAATAGAAGGCCAATAGAACCCACTTTGAAGTACCTTAGCTGCTGTACGGGTGGCTCCAAAGTGTCCTCCATATGATGATGAATGGCAATGATGGAGGATGTCTTGCATCTCTTCTTCTGGCACACATCTTCTAATGATTTGATCAGGGCATCTTTTGAACAACAAAGGCTCATCCCACAGATAATAATTCACATCATGCAAAAATTTCTTAAGTTGATGGTAAGTAAGATCAGGTGGTAAAACTTTACAAGCTAGATAGTTAACAATATCAGCATACCACGGAAGCTTGATCTCACATGCAAACAACTGCTCATCAGGGAATGCCTCTTGGACAACTGAATCTGGTCTTTCTTCCTCTTGCTCTAACCGAGAGAGATGGTCAGCCACTAAATTTTCACTTCCTTTCTTATCTCGAATCTCCAAGTCAAATTCTTGAAGAGGGAGGATCCAACGAATTAGCTTTGGCTTAGCATCCTTCTTGCCATACAAATAGTGAAGTGCTGCATGATCAGTGAACACTATCACCTTTGTCCCAATGAGGTAAGACCGAAATTTGTCACAAGCAAACACCACAGCAAGCATCTCCTTCTCAATTGTCGTATAATTCAACTGAGCTTCATTCAATGTCCGGCTTGCATAATAGATGGCTCTAAACAGCTTGTCTCGCCTTTGCCCCAACACTGCTGCAATTGCAAAGTCACTTGCATCGCACATAACTTCAAAAGGTTAACTCCAATCAGGCACAATCACAATTGGTGCTGAAATTAGCTTCTCCTTGAGTGCATTAAAGGCTTGCAAACAAATAACATAAAAGTCAAATACAGAATTTTTCTCAAGAAGATTACATAAAAGTTTAGAGAGTTTAGAAAAATCCTTGATAAATCTTCTATAAAATCCCTCATGTCCCATAAAACTTCTGATTCCTTTCACATTCTTTGGAGGTGGTAGTTTCTCTATGGTTGCAATTTTGGTTCGATCCACCTCAATTCCTTTAGATGACACTCTATGGCCTAGCACGATCCCTTCTTGAACCATGAAATGACACTTTTCCCAGTTCAGGACTAGATTTTTATCTTCACATCTCTGCAAAAGAAGAGCTAAGTTATGCAAACAATGATCAAAAGATGTACCAAAAACTGAAAAGTCGTCCATGAATACTTCCATTATATCTTCCACCATGTCAGAAAAGATAGCCATCATGCAACGTTGAAATGTCGCAAGGGCGTTGCACAATCCAAAGGGCATCCACCTAAAAGCAAATGTTCCATAGGGGCATGTGAATGTAGTTTTCTCTTGATCTTCAGGAGCTATATCAATCTGATTATACCCCGAATAACCATCCAAAAAACAATAGTAGGAGTACCCAGCCAATCGATCTAACATCTGATCAATGAATGGAAGTGGAAAATGATCCTTCCTCGTTGCTTTATTCAACTTGCGGTAATCCATGCATACACACCATCCCATGACTGTTCTTGTAGGAATGAACTCATTATTGTCATTTTTCACCACCGTCATTCCACCCTTCTTTGGTACAACTTGCACTGGACTTACCCATGAACTATCTGAAATAGCATATATAATTCCAGCATTAAGGAGTTTCAAAATTTCAGCTCTCACTACTTCCTTCATTGCTGGATTTAATCTTCTTTGGTGCTCGATCGTTGGCTTGTAAAGCTCCTCCATTAAAATCTTGTGCATACAAATGGAGGGACTTATTCCTTTTATGTCAGAAATAGTCCATCCCAAGGCTGTTCTATGCTCCCTCAATACACGCAGCAACTTTTCCTCTTCTTCGGGTGTGAGTGATGTAGCAACAATCACTGGAATGGTATCACTATCACCCAAGAATGCATAGCGAAGATGCTCAGGTAATTGCTTCAACTCCGGAGTTGTATTTTTCTGCATCTTTTCTTTAGCAATTTCAGATTCATCCTTTGGTATCACCGGCTCTAGTTTCCCCACTTCATTACTAAGTGATGTAACCTGCTGCAATGCTCCCAAAGCAAAAACATAGTGGAGAAATTCTTCACTAACAAAAGGCAAGTCAGATTCACAAACAGCAGAATTATTAAAATCAAAAGCATGAGATGAGGTGGTGATACAACATTCTAGGTGATCGGATGACATATCTTCTTGAAAGGCCTCTTCTACACATTGCTTAATGACATCTACCCGAAAGCAAGTACTTGGATCTTCTGGAAATTTCATGGCTTGGTAGATGTTGAACATAACCTCTTCCTTGTTTACTCTCAATGTTAATTCGCCCTTTTGGACATCAATTAAAGCTCTTCCCGTGGCCAAGAATGGTCGGCCAAGAATCAGCGGGACATCTTCATCTTCCTCCATATCTAACACCACAAAATCAGCAGGAAAAATAAACTTATCCACCTTTACTAATACATCTTCTATGACTCCACGTGGATACTTGATGGACCGATCCGCTAGTTGCAAGGAAATTGTTGTCTGCTTCATCTCTCCAAGTCCTAATTTCCTGCATATAGAAAGTGGCATAAGATTAATTCTAGCGCCAATATCACATAAAACTCTATCAAAAAATGAATTCCCAATAGTGCAAGGTAAAGTGAAACTCCCCGGATCTTTTAATTTTTGAGGCAATTTCTTTTGAAGAATGGCACTGCATTCTTCAGAGAGCTTCACTGTTTCAAACTCTTCCAATCTTCTCTTCTTGGAAATGATGTCCTTCAGGAATTTGACATAATTTGGCATTTGTTCCAAGGCATCTGCAAAAGGAATATTAATGTGAATTTTCTTAAAAATATCCAAAAACTTAGAAAATTGCTTATCTAGTTTTTGCTTTTGAAAACGCTGAGGATAAGGAAGTGGAGGAGCAAGAATAGGAGGATTGTTAGGAAATGAAATTGTAGGAGGCAAGTCGGTCTCCTCTAGTGTATTATTGACAATCTCCTCTTCTTCTACTTGATCTTTGCTTTGGCCATTGTTCGCAGCGGTAGGGGTGGACTTGCTCTCCTTTAATGGTGCCCTCTCAATTTCTTTTCCACTCCTAAGTATGATGGCCTTGCATTGTTCCTTTGGATTCACTTCAGTGTTGCTAGGAAAAGCTCCTCTTTGTTGGGCATTGATGGTAGTGGCTAGTTGCCCAATTTACACTTCAAGATTCTTCATAGTGGCTCCCATATTGCTACAGTGAGTCTCAATGTTATCCAACTGTGAATCAGTCTTTTTAAACCTTGCATTGGTCTCCTGAACAAAGGAAACCATGGCATCCTCAAGTCACATCTTCTTCTCACTTGGTTGGCTATCAAATCCTGGAGGAGGTTGAGGTTGCAACACATTCTTTGTATTTCCATATGACAAATTCTGATGATTTCTAAGCCCTGGATGATAGTAATTTGGCATAGGATTACCACGATAGTTGTAGTTCCGATTGTTGACATATTGAACTTGTTCTTGACTTGCCTCATTGCTTGGAACTATCATACTTATAGATGCATCATATTCTATACTTTGTGGTATCCTTTGTGTTGTCAAGGCTGAAATCTGATGAGATAGAGTAGCTACTTGAGCGGAAAGGGCTGCTATCGGCTCCAAGTCATGAATTCCAGCAACCTTCTTAGCCAAAGTCCTCTCAGTTGGCCATTAATAGTTGTTTGAGGCCATTTCTTCCAAAAGTGCAGTAGCACCTTCAGCTGTGTTCGACATCAAAGTTCCACCAGAAGCAGCATCAACTATAGTTCGAGTTTGCCCATTTAACTCATTATAGAACATCTGAACTTGCAACCAATCTGGCAATCCATGTTGTGGGCAACGTCGAACCAAGTCTTTATACCTCTCCCACGCTTCATAGAGTGACTCAAAATCATTTTGCTTGAACTGGCCAATCTCACTCCTGAGTTGGGCTGTTTTTGCAGGAGGAAAGAATTTAGCAAGAAACCTCTCAGCCATGTCCTGCCAACTAATTATGCTTCCCGGTCATAGAGATTGTAGCCAACCTCTAGCCTTGTCCCTCAAAGAAAAAGGAAACAATCTCAGTCTAATGGTGTCTTCAGTAACACCATTGATCTTCACAGTGTCGTAAATCTCCAAGAACGTTGCCAAATGAATATTGGGATCATCCAGTGGTGACCCGCTGAATTGAGCCTGCTGCACCATGCTAATCAAAGCTGGTTTGAGCTCAAAGTTGTTGGCATTAATTGGCTGGCGCATTATGCTCTAGTAATTTCCATTCACAACTGGCCGTACATAGTCCTTCAAGGTGCGTGGTAGTACCTCACGTTGTTCTTCTGCCATAGCTAGTATCTTATTTCTTCTTAGTAATCTAAGAGTTCTTTCAATCTCTGGATCAACATGAATAATATCACGAGATCTAGCACGGCGCATCCAACGTCAAAAACACACCTGTAGAACAAATTAAAACAAAATTCTAAATTAAAATCAAGATTACTTTGTATCGATATTGACAAAAAGAATAAGAATAAACCAATCCCCGGCAACGGTGCCAAAAACTTGACCGGTGCAAAACTGCAAGTGCACAGTATCTTAGTTTTATAGTAAAGTAATAAGAAGAGTATCGTCCTCAGGGATTGGTACCTTACGTTTGCCAAATACCAAAATTATACTAAACTTGATTTTATCTAGAGGAATCACTAAGATTTTTGTAGTTGCAATTTAAACTAAAATCGACTCAAAGAGAAATATGCAAAGGAAATAAAGCTGATGTTCGAAGATCAACTTAATGGGGATGAAAACTCCTAGGAAATCGATTTCACCTAATTCTTCACTATGCTTTTCTCATCTAGCTAACTTAATTTAAATCTCTTTTGTCTATTAGCAAATCTCTAAATCATCCAAAAGCCTCTTTCGATAGTCAATTGGAATTGACTCTTGGTTATCAATTCACACAAGAATATGCAAATTCAATAATCAAGGACGCAATAAGACCAAATATTTAATTACTACATAGGTTCATACAAATCTTTCGATCTCTATACTTACCTATGCTGAAATATCCAAGATCTACCCTATGATTCCCTCTTTCGATAGCAAATCACAAGATTAATTATCATCTAATCAATGCCCAGTTAATTAGAAGCAATAAACTCAGAATAAATCAGATAAACAAAGAGAGAATTGCATTAAATTAGCATAGACAAACAAGCATAGTTTGGAAATAGGTTACATCATTTTTCTAGAATAAAATAAATTTAGCTCATGCTAGAAATGGAATTCAACATAAACGAATTCACCATAATTGTTCTGAGAAGATTGGAAGAAAATAAACACTGATAAATCCTCCTTGCAGCCGCAAATCGTCTTCAAAAGCTCAAGGGAACGATTCAACGCTTTTCTCCCGTCCGTGCTCGTGTATGATTCCAACGTACATGCAATAATTGGAATTCCCTCTCCAAAACAGATGATTTGAATCCCTCTAGCTATGTTTTTCTGTCCCAAGAAGTGTCCTCCAGTCAAAAGTCATAGCCCTAGAGTGAAAAATTGCTTTTATATGGTGCGACGGCGAAAAACCTTAAATCTGTGAAAATACGATGTTCGCTCGAGCGGGGTGTCGAGCTCGCATCGAGCGTTCGACTCTGCCTGAATTCGCTCAAGCGTCCTATCGAGCGCACGTCGAGTGTTCGACTCTGCCTGATTTCGCTCGAGCGGCCAAAAGCCTCCACTCGAGCGATCTTAGTTTTTCAGCAACCCGCTCGAGCTCCCTGTTGAGCGGCAGTCGAGCGTTTGAATCTGCCTGAATTTGCTCGAGCGGCCAAAAGCCTCCGCTCGAGCGAACTTGTAAAATCTGCAATATGAAATTTTTGCAAGTCATCAATGGGGTATTTCCAGTGTTATTGAACCAAGCCTGATTTTAAATAATAAAATTATAATATTTTTGAGAACTCCAAAAATATTATAATTATAGAAAATCATTTTATCCAAATGATTTTAGTTATTTAAAAATATTATGAGATTTGAATTATGTTGAAAATGCTAATTAATTAGATGTTTTTATCCTCTTAAAGATATTTAGCAAAACTTCATCATTTATTTAATGATGAAAGAATATTATTTTATGAACTAAAGTTGAGTTTAAATTAATGATATATTATTTCTATCTTGATTGCTCTTAGTTTATTTTCAAATTAGTGTTTAATTGCCCACTGTTGGATCTAGGTAACAGATCCTAGATGAAGGGTTAGGATTAAATACCTAAAAGGGAAACCGTAGCCCCTCATTCCCTCACTTTCCCTCTCTCTCCTCCCTCTCACCTTATGCCTGATGAAAGCCCTCCCCTCACCGATTCTCTTCTCCTTCAACCCAAGCCATCGGCGCCACCATACCGAGCTCCTCTCACTGGCCACCTCAACTCCTACCAAACCTCACCACCCCTCTCCCCAATCTACCCCTCACATAGCCCTAGCTCTCCCACGGTTTCCCCACATCAAGGGATCCCAAATCCACCACCATAGGGCCACCATACCACCACTCCATCACCACTACCAACTTCACCGCACCTCCCTCAGCCCCTCCATGCCTGGTTGTAGCTCTTAGCTCCTCCCTCTACATCTCATGCCCTCTCCCCCTCTCAAATTCCCTGTACATGACTTAGATCCACCAAGCTCTACCCCTCATCGCCACCACGAGGCCACCATGAGCATCCCCATGGCCAACCCTTCCAGATCCACCAACCACCATGAACAACCACTGCACGTGGCTAGCCACCATCATGCACGGCCTTCCACTACCACCCATGGCCTTAGCTACCACTACTTAGCCACCCCATGACCTCGGCCACCTTACACAACCTAGATCCAATTGCCAAAACCCTAGATTCGGTCCCCAAGATAGCCCGTTCCATGGTAGTGACCTTGATGGAGCGGCAATCACCTAAGCCAGGAGCTTTAGATGCCATGGGGTCATGCCAAACATAGAGCAATGCACGGGTTATCCCCAATGGTATACCTCCCTTCCCTTTCCCTCGTTATTTATGTGAAGTTGGTTGGTTATGGACTATGCTATTGGTATTATGGAGTTCATTGTGTAGTGAGGTAATGTGAAGTTTGGCTTTGTATGTGAAGTGTTGGGCATAGTTGTGAACTATGCCGTTATGGTGGTTGTGATGTGTGTCTCGTTGTGTGATGTGTGGCGTAGAATGGATTGGAGGGACTAAACGTGGAGTGTACTCTATGCGGTGAAGTCTTGATGCACCAATGGCATGTCACTAACGTTTGGATGATTGCATGGTTGAAGGGCATAGAGTGTGTTGTGTAGTGTTGGGAACTGTGGAAGAGTGTTCTGAAGTAGTTGTGATGTGACCCTACCATAGTAACGAGTGTCATGGTGTAGTTGGGTATGGCTGAGAGTACATGTGAAGTCATGGAGTGGTGTAAGAGTGACGTAGTGGGAACGTGATGAGATGTCACGTAGTGGCATGAGCACATAAGGAGTCGTGCTCTTGATGAGTTAGAAGTTGGTGTGGAAGTGACGTGGCATGATGCCAGGTGAAGTGGTGGACAATGATGTTGCTTAGGATAAGTATCAATCTACGTGATGTGATGGAGGTGTAGTTGTGAATAGAGTCTTGTCGTGTTAAGGGTTGGGATGAACTATGTTGTTTGACGGATAACATGAAGAGTCATGCTAGTTGGGTTTGAGTAGAAAGCTGTTATCAGAGTATGGAGCTTGTTTACATAAGCAGCAATGGATTGTATATTGATCTTAGGTGATAAAAGGGAGTATGTAATCTGGTTAGACCCATGTGCCGGATAGATTTACCATATATAATAGGTAATCTGTCTAAGCGTGGGTACACGATGTTTAAGCCTAAGAGTCGACTTAAAGCTGTGTGGCATGCATGGATGGGAATGAGGATGAAGTGTAGGCTAGGATGTAGAAAGGAAGTGACGTGTGTATGGACTAGGATTTGGATGCATGGCTTGGCCAGTTCAAGTTTTGCATCGAAATGTGGTTGGTAGGAAGAGTAAGATGAAGGTAGTAGTGTCTTAACCCTAAGGTGAATCATGGAGGTTCACTTTAGTGGATGAGCACTCAAGGTAAGACATTGAGTTTGGATAAGGTAGTGATCATAAGTGGATCTTGAAGGTTTTAGCATAGTAAGGGACACGTAAGAGCCCGGGATAGAATGAGAGTGAATGATGGGCACTTAGATGAACCAAGTCTTAAAGATCCTTTGCAAGCTCTAGATGGGGCAATCATAAGATTGAGAGCTAAGAAGAGCAAGGAAGCAATGCAAGGATTGGCACAATCTACTTGGGATGAGTTTAGTAAAAGCCCAACAATCCAAATAGGCTTGAAGGAAAAAGAACCAGTTTTGATTAATTTGATACTAGCTATGGAAGAGGGCAACAACATGACTTAGGATTTATTATTTGGGCTTATTATTAGGTTTACTATTATGTTTATTATTTTTTAGGCTTTGGATTTGTTGAATATTTTGGCTTGAGGATGCTTGGCCCACATATGTTTTATGTTTTATGAATTAGGGTTTCAAGAGAAGTTTTTAAGGGTACTTTAGGGATTGTTTTAATTTTCAGTTAGGGTTTGTTTTGGGAAGGCCTTCTATTTCGCCCAAGGATATTTTGGGAAAGGATTTTATGTTAGCCTAGGGTTTTTGGAGGATTGGGTATGTAAGGTATTGTAGCCGTAGCATTGTTCATAGTTGATATTTTTGAATGAATTTTTATTTGTTAGTTGAGTTTATCTCCTTTTGTTCTTGAATGAACTTTTGAACTTATCAAAAGCAAATTACAACCTTTGAGACATTCTTCCTTATCATTTAGGTTCTTGAGATGGGTTTTTCAACGGGTTTAGATTTTCATATAATCTATGTTCTTGAAATGAGTTCCTCAATGGGTCTAGATTTTCCATTTGGCTTGATTTTGGCTTTCTTAGGTGAGTCTTCAAATTGATTGTGGATTCAAGGGATTCCATTCCCGCGGGTTCATATCATTTGGTATTCAGAGCAAGGTTTCCAATCAAGTTTGATTCTATCTTTTAATTCTTGCATCTTTAAATTTAATTCTAGGGCTTCATTATTATAGGGTTGCCAAAAAAAAAAAAAAAAGAAAGAAAGAAAGAAAGAAAGAAACCAAGAAGGGGCTTTCAAAATTTCATCTTATTAGGGCTGCCGTGTTCTTCATCATCTTCTTAGCATATTCAAAGATTACTATATAATTACAACAAAAGAAAAAGAAAGAAATTCGTTGATTGAGCCTTGTCTTCAAAGGGGCCAAATTGCTCTTGTCGCATCATTTTAGTTGTTATCTTGTTTTTTAATTACTCTTTCCCTCGTATAAATTCCTTGAGTCTCATGTCATTTATTCATTCCTTTTTTCTTATTCTTGTTTCTTGAATCTAATTACTGGTTGGAATAATACAAGGTTATATTGTCTTGACTTAGTTCAACTAGTTTTCAAAAAACTTGAGCGGGAAAACTATTGAGATAAAAGGCAAGAGAGTATGAGACTATTATCAGGAAAAAGCCAATTTAAGAGTGAAATATGTAAGGGAGTGTGTGCAGTTTTACCACTAACATTCTTTTTGTGCAACACATTATGATATATCATAATAGTGACTCAACACTGAAGGGGGTGGCAGACATTTTATTCTTTGTATTGCAGTCCATGTAATAAAAGTTTGAATGGTTGAATTTAGTGTTGGAGTAATTAGAAATCTGTAAGGTTGGAGAGATAAGAGGAGACGTGAACCTAGTATTGAGAATGGGTATGAATATGAAGAGTATGGTGAGTCTCTTATTGCCAGGTGCACTCTTAATATAGAAATTAAGATAGAAGATACAGAGCATAGAGAACTTTTTTCATATTGGATGCCACATCAAGAACAAGGTATGTAGTATGATCATTGATGGAGGGAGTTGTACTAATGTGTCTAGCACTACTTTAGTTGAGAAATTGAATTTACCTACCTTGAAACACCTAGACCATATAAGTTGCAGTGGTTGAATGATTGTGGGGAGGTTAGGGTGAATAAGCAAGTGCTATTTTAATTTTCAATTGGAAAGTACAAGAATGATGTGTTTTGTAATGTAGTGCCTATACATGCTGGCCAAATTTTGTTGGAGAGGCAGTAACAGTATGACATGAGGGTGATCCATGATGGGGTCAAGAACATATTCAGCTTTGTAAAGGATGGAAAAACTATCAAGCTTGCTCCTTTAACCGCAAACAGGTCTATGAGGACCAACTGAAGCTAAAAATGAGGTTATCAGAAAAGAGTGAAAGTGAGGTTGATCAAAAAAGAAAGAGAGAAAGTGAGATTGATCAAAAAAGAGGGAGTAAAAGTGATTTTGAGTGAAAAAGAAAGAGTGGGAGTGAGATTGAAGAAAAAAGAAATAGTGAGACCGACAATGAGAGAGAGAGAGAGAGAGAGAGAGAAATGAAAGAGAAAAGAAATGAGGGTGAGGTTGAAACCTCAAGAAAAAAAGAGAGTGAAAAGAAAAAGGAAAGTGAAAAGAAAAGCGAGAGTGAAGAAAGTGAGAGAAAAACAAAGAGAAAAGTGAGTTTTTATGCTAAGGTGAATTTTAATACTAATGACTTTAACGAATCTTTGCCTAGTTTTATTCTCTCTTTATTATAAGGATATAAGGTCGTGTTGCCTAGCGATGTGTTTAGTGGAGCCATCTATTAGAGGAATAAAACCTCAAATTGTTTTTGTACTAGATGTGACAATTCCTAACTGACCTTTCCTTGAACATATGAGTCCTTGAAGCACTTAAAAGGATAAGGTAAGTTGAATAGAAGGTATGTTCTTAACTTTATTTTAAATGCAAAGTTATTGAGATTTGAATATGATAAGAAATTGTATGCTAATGATGATGACTTTGCTAGTGTGTATGGGGCATGTGAGGAAGCATCGTTTGGTAAGTTCTATAAACTAGATTGGTGATTGTCTAGAAAGAATAGATTTTGTGTGCCTACTAGTTTTATGTATGAGTTGCTTGCGTGTGATAGACATGAAGGTGAATTCTTGGGTAACTTTGGTTTAAGGAAGATTTTAGACATGTTACATGAGCACTTTTGGAATTATCATTTGCCATTCATTGAGTTTACATATAATTGGAGCGTTCATGCTACTACTAAATTTTCACCTTTAGAAATTGTTTGTGGCTTTAATCCACTTATTCTTTTAGATTTAATGCCTTTACCTGTTGATGACAGGAGTAGCTTGGATGGAATTTTCTAAATTCTTGAGCAAATTAATGATAATTCATATTATTTAGATCTTCTAGATAAGTATCATGATTCCGCTATTTTTAATGTTACTGGCCTTTTTTCCTTTGAGGTAGGTGGAGATTTGAGGTCAAATTCTTTTGAGGTGAGGGGGAATGATGGGCACCAAGGTGAACCAAGTCTTAATGATCCTTTGCAAGTTCCAAATGGGGCAATCACAAGATCTAGAGCTAACAAGAGCAAGGAAGCAATGCAAGGATTGGTGCAATCTACTTAGGACCAGTCTAGCAAGAGTCCAACATTTAAGATGGGCTTGAAGGAAGAAGAACCAGTTTTGATTCATTTGATACAAGCTATGGAAGAGGGCAACAATATGAATTAGGATTTATTATTTGGGCTTATTTTTATATTTATTATATTTGAGGCTTTGGATTTGTTGAATATTTGGGCTTGAGAATGCTTGGCCCACATATCTTTTATGTTTTAATTTTAAGGGTAGTTTTTAAGGCAGCAAGAAGGCTTTGAATTTTTCCCAAGGGTAGTTTGGGAAAGAATTTTATGTTAGCCTACGATTTTTGAGGGATTGGGTATTTAAGGTACTGTAGCCACAACACTGTTCGCAGTTGATATTTTTGAATGAATTTTCATTTGTGAGTTGAGTTCATATCTTATTATTCTTGAATGAATTTTTGAACTTATCGAAGGTAAATCACAACCTTTGTGGCATTTTTCCTTAAAATTTAGGTTTTTGAGATAGGTTCTTGAACGGTTCTAGATTTTCATAAAATCTAGATTCTTGAAATGAGTTCCTCAATGGGTCTAGATTTTCCATTTGGCTTGATTTTGGCTTTCTTGGGTGAGTCTTCAAATTGATTGTGGGTTCAAGGGATTCCATTCCCACTGGTTCATATCAGTATGTCTAAGTGAAGTGTAGTTTGTATTTTCTAGTTTAAATGCTTATGCACTAGATGGAGAATGATGTTAAGGTTGCGTATGCATGTAGGTTGCCAACTGACACACACATAAATGGACTGGATGAAATGAGTATAGCATGGAGTCTAGTTAAGTATTATATTCATACGATTTTAGAGTTTTCTAAAGATATGAATGAAATGAAAATAACATGTTTCTCTTTACGATGCTTTACAAAATGAATGACGTTTTATGAAAACATGCTAAGTACAAGTCTTCAGGTATATGTATGTAATGACCCTTCTTGGCAGCCCCTTGTTATGTATTTAGTTGTATGTATGTGATGGATGACTATACGTAGTAACTATTGTATGTACTTTCATGAAATGAAATGTGAGGCTTATGCCTTATGCTTTAAGCAAAGCTTTAAACAATGTGAAGAAAGTGTTTTAAATGTCCCAATGAACTAATGTTTTTAAATGATGCCTTAAAAGATGATGTTTAAGCTCATGCTTGTAAATCGTGTTTATGAATGAATGGACTGAAAGAATGAAAGGACTAGCATGAAAGAAAGGATTGAATGAAGGAATGCTTAATTTATGAAAATACATAACAGCCATATAAATGAATGATGGTACCAAATGAATGGGCAGATTGCAATGCTGGGTAAGTAGTACCGGTGGTGCTACTCCTTGATTGAAAGAGATTCCCAACCCATGGCCACGAACGGAGTCTAGGTCTAAAGGAAGACTGCTAAACCTCACACATGAGGCATATTAGTATGTACCAGCCAAAGGAAAGTAATAAGAAAATGTATGTATACTCTGACTCTTTAAGTAATGAAGGCATGAGGTGTGGGGAAATGATGACTTGCAAAATTTCATATTGCAGAATTCACAAGTTCGCTTGAGCGGAGGCTTTTGGCCGCTCAAGCGAATTCAGGCAGATTCAAACGCTCGACTGCCGCTCGACAGGGAGCTCGAGCGAGTTGCTGGAAACCAAAGATCGCTCGAGCGGAGACATTGGCCGCTCAAGCGAAATCGGGCAGAGTCGAACGCTCGATGTGCGCTCGATAGGACGCTCAAGCGAAATTAGGCAGAGTCAAACGCTCGACACCCCGCTCGAGCGAACATCGTATTTTGACAGAATTAGGGTCTTCCGCAGTGAGATCATATAAAAGCAATTTTTCACTCCAGAGCCGCGAGTTTTGACTGGAGAACACTTCTTGGGAGAGAAAAACAAAGCTAGAGGGATTCAAATCATCTATTTTTGGAGAGGGAATTCCAATTATTGCACGTACGTTGGAATCATACACGAGCACGGACAAGAGAAAAGCGTTGAATCGTTCCCTTGAGCTTTTGACGACGAGTTGAGGCTGCAAGGAGGATTTTTCAGTGTTTATTTTCTTCTTCCCATCTTCTCAGAACAATTATGGTGAATTCATTTATGTTGAATTCCATTTCTAGCATGAGCTAAATTTTCTTCATTCTAGGAAAACAATGTAACCTATTTCCGAACTATGCTTGATTGTCTATGCTAATTTAATGCAATTCTCTCTTTGTTTATCTGATTTATTCTGAATTTATTGCTTCTAATTAACTGGCCATTGATTAGATGATAAGTAATATTGTGATTTGCTGTCGAAAGAGGGAATCATAGGGTAGATCTTGGATATTTCAGCATAGGTAAGTATAGAGATCGAAAGACTTGTATGAACCTATATAGTAATTAAATCATTGGTCTTATTGCGTTCTTAATTATTGAATTTGCATATTCTTGTGTGAATTGATAACCAAGAGTCAATTCCAATTGACTATCGAAAAAGGCTTTTGGATGAATTAGAGATTTGCTAATAGACAAAAGAGATTTAAATTAAATTAGCTGGATGAGAAAAGCATAGTGAAGAAGTAGGTGAAATCGATTTCCTAGAAGTTTTCTTCCCATTAATTTGATCTTCGAACGTCAGTGTTATTTCCTTTGCACATTTTTCTTTAAGTTGATCTAGTTTAGATTGCAACTATAAAAATCTTAGTGATTCCTCTAGATAAAATCAAGTTTAGTATAATTTTGGTATTTGGCAAACGTAAGGTACTAATCCCTGAGGACGATACTCTTCTTATTACTTTATTATAAAATTAAGATACTGTGCACTTGCAGTTTTGCACCGGTCAAGTTTTTGGCGCCGTTGCCGGGGATTGGTTTATTCTTATTCTTTTTGTCAATATCGATACAAAGTAATCTTGGTTTTAATTTAGAATTTTATTTTAATTTGTTCTA
>NC_056763.1:9642434-9654934 GCF_018687715.1 Carya illinoinensis
AGCAATTACCCGAGCATCTTCGCTATGCATTCTTGGGTTTTAGTGATACCTTTCCAGTGATTGTTGCTACATCACTCACACCCAAAGAAGAGGAAAAGTTGCTGCGTGTATTGAGGGAGCATAGAACAGCCTTGGGATGGACTATTTCTGACATAAAAGGAATAAGTCCCTCCATTTGCATGCACAAGATTTTAATGGAGGAGCTTTACAAGCCAACAATTGAGCACCAAAGAAGATTAAATCCAGCAATGAAGGAAGTAGTGAGAGCTGAAATTTTGAAACTCCTTAATGCTGGAATTATATATGCTATTTCAGATAGTTCATGGGTAAGTCCAGTGCAAGTTGTACCAAAGAAGGGTGGAATGACGGTGGTGAAAAATGAAAATAATGAGTTCATTCCTACAAGAACGGTCACGGGATGGCGTGTATGCATGGATTACCGCAAGTTAAATAAAGCAACAAGGAAGGATCATTTTCCACTTCCATTCATTGATCAGATGTTGGATCGATTGGCTGGGTACTCCTACTATTGTTTTTTGGATGGTTATTCAGGGTATAATCAGATTGCTATATCTCATGAAGATCAAGAGAAAACTACATTCACATGCCCCTATGGAACATTTGCTTTTAGGAGGATGCCCTTTGGATTGTGCAACGCCCCTGCGACATTTCAACGTTGCATGATGGCTATCTTTTCTGACATGGTGGAAGATATAATGGAAGTATTCATGGATGACTTTTCAGTTTTTGGTACATCTTTTGATCATTGTTTGCATAACTTAGCTCTTGTTTTGCAGAGATGTGAAGATAAAAATCTAGTCCTAAACTGGGAGAAGTGTCATTTCATGGTTCAAGAAGGGATCGTGCTGGGCCATAGAGTGTCATCCAAAGGAATTGAGGTGGATCGAGCCAAAATTGCAACCATAGAGAAACTACCACCTCCAAAGAATGTGAAGGGAATCAGAAGTTTTCTGGGACATGCGGGATTTTATAGAAGATTTATCAAGGATTTTTCTAAACTCTCTAAACCTTTATGTAATCTTCTTGAGAAAAATTCTGCATTTGACTTTGATGTTATTTGTTTGCAGGCCTTTAATGCACTTAAGGAGAAGCTAATTTCAGCACCAATTGTGATTGTGCCTGATTGGAGTCAACCTTTTGAAGTCATGTGCGATGCAAGTGACTTTGCAATTGGAGCAGTGTTGGGGCAAAGGCGGGACAAGCTGTTTAGAGCCATCTATTATGCAAGCCGAACATTGAATGAAGCTCAGTTGAATTATATGACAACTGAGAAGGAGATGCTTGTTGTGGTATTTGCTTGTGACAAATTTCGATCTTATCTCATTACGACAAAGGTGATAGTGTTCACTGATCATGCAGCTCTTCGCTATTTTTTTGGCAAGAAGGATGCTAAGCCAAGACTAATTCGTTGGATCCTCCTTCTTCAAGAATTTGACTTGGAGATTCGAGACAAGAAGGGAAGTGAAAATTTAGTGGCTGACCATCTCTCTCGGTTAGAGCAAGAGGAAGAAAGACCAGATTCAGTGGTCCAAGAGGCATTCCCTGATGAGCAGTTGTTTGCATGTGAGATCAAGCTTCCGTGGTATGCTGATATTGTTAATTATCTAGCTTGTAAAGTTTTACCACCTGATTAAGCTTACCATCAACGTAAGAAATTTTTGCATGATGTGAATCATTATCTTTGGGATGAGCCTTTATTGTTCAAAAGATGCCCTGATCAAATCATTAGAAGATGTGTGCCGGAAGAAGAGATGCAAGACATCCTCCATCATTGCCATTCCTCATCATATGGAGGACACTTTGGAGCCACCCGTACAGCAGCTAAGGTACTTCAAAGTGGGTTCTTTTGGCCTTCCATTTTTCGTGATAGTTACACTTTGGTGAAAACTTGTGATCGGTGCCAACGTATGGGAAATATTTCAAGGCGTCATGAGTTACCATTGAAAGGTATCTTAGAAGTTGAGTTGTTTGATGTTTGGGGAATAGATTTTATGGGGCCTTTTCCTCCTTCTTTTGGTTTTGCTTATATCTTATTAGCAGTTGACTATGTGTCAAAATGGGTGGAAGCAATTGCTACAACAACAAATGATGCAAAGGTAGTGCTCAAATTTCTGCACAAGAACATATTTACAAGATTTGGCACTCCACGAGCTATTATTAGTGATGAAGGGACTCACTTTTGCAACAAGTTGTTTGAGAATCTTCTTTCTAAATATGGTGTGAAACAAGATAGCACTTGCTTATCATCCTCAAACTAATGGTCAAGCTGAAATTTCAACTAGAGAAATCAAGAACATCCTTGAGAAGACGGTCAAAATCAATAGAAAGGATTGGTCGAAGAAGCTTGATGATGCTTTGTGGGCATACCGTACACCCTTTAAAACACCTATCGGGATGTCTCCATACCGATTAGTGTTTGGAAAGGCATGTCATCTTCCTGTAGAGTTGGAGCATAGAGCTTATTGGGCTGTAAAAAAATTTAATTTTGATTTGAAGGCAGCAGGTGAAAAACGACTTCTTCAATTGAATGAGATGGAAGAGTTCCGGAATGATGCATATGAAAATGCAAAGATCTATAAAGAAAAGACGAAGAAGTGGCATGACAAACAGATTCTTAGGCGAGAGTTTGCTCCAGGACAACAAGTTTTACTCTTCAATTCACGACTCAAACTCTTTCCAGGAAAGTTGAAATCAAGATGGACGGGGCCTTATACAATTCATGAAGTTTTCTCTTTTGGAGCAGTAGATTTGAAGGACAAGACAGGGAATATTTTCAGAGTTAATGGTCAGAGATTGAAGCACTACTATGGAGAGCAAATGGAGAGGAACTATGCATTTATTCCTCTTGGATATCCTAATTGATGATCATTGAAAAGTCTGGCTGTAAAATTTAAAACAAGCGCTTATAGGAGGCAACCCATAGATCTATCTTTCCTTCTTTCATTTATTTTATTATCTTTATTTATTTAAGTTTTAATAAATTGGTTTTTGATGCAGGATTATTTAGCAAGAATAAAGAGCTGAAAAATTCTAATCTACGGAAGATTCACCATGAAACCAGGGAAGTTCTTTTATTTCTTCAATCCTTTTTACTTTTGTATTACAATGAGGACATTGTTTAGTTTAAGTTTGGGGGTGTAAACTCTTATAATCATTTGATCCTCTTGTTTTCTAAGTCTTGGGTTGTTGATGGGTTGTTTGATTCTCTTACCAAGCATGCATTGGAGTAAGATTGAATTCTCTATGACTCTGAAATTTGTGATTGAAGATGGTTTTGACAAAAATTTTCAAAAATTTCTTTTATGTTGACTACGCCCAACGAATAACGTGGTAGTTGTAGCACAGCTTTGGGGTGTCGATTCCACAGGGAGACAAATTAAAAGAATAGCAAGAGGAACAAAGAATCTAAAGAAAAATATTAAATCAGTAATAGAGAATAAAGATTAACTTTAAATGTAAATTAAAGTGAAGCAATGTGATTAACGGAAAAAGTACTCAAATTTGACGAACAGTAGAGCGTCAGGAATCCCTTACACAAATCTGGTATTTTAATTATTCTTAATTCACTGGATAACTCAATTAGGAACTCAATTCTCGAAATTCCCAACTGGAAGGTATAGATTTATAAATCAGACTTAAATCAAATGTAACCCTTTGAAAAAGCATTCACCACTTTTAAAAAAACGTAAATTACTACCCCTATTGAGAAAATCCAATGACGACAATATACTCAAGGAGCGATATTGCAGCAAAAAACTAAATCAATATAGATAAATAATTGATCCAAACATAATCAAAAAACTAATCCATTCAATAGAAAAAGCATGACTGAATCCATAAACAGAATAAATTCTATGATTATTCGGAAAAGAAAACATCAACGATGAATTGAGAATGATAAAACAAAACAGTTTTAGCAATTGAAGATCAAATACATGAATTAAAAATAAATTAGAAATACCATCTAATGTGCAAGTTCATCCTTAACCCTACTTGAGAATTTAGTTACCCATAAATATAATGGACAACAAAAATCTCCAGAGAAAACTGAAGCGAACGGTGGCCATGGAAGTGATTTTCTCCTCTCTTCAGATCTGCCTCTTGTGCCTCTTCCCCCCTTCCATTTCGTGCTAATGATATGCTTATATAGGGTAAGAAAGAAACCCTAATGTCCTCTTGATTTCCGCATAAAAAAATCGCCTAAATTTTAAGACTTATTTTGGCAGCCACTTATAGCCTTCAGGATTTCGAATTTGGAAATCTTTATTCGAAACAAAGTTATAGCCCTTTAAGATAGATTTCCAATGCATCAAGAATCGCATCAATCCGGTTTCGAACAACCCTTCGGCCGCTAGAGAGAGAACCTCTAGCTTCTCTCTAGAAAACCAGTAAATCCAGCAACGAGTCCGGGGGCAGGGGGTGATGGGAGCCTCGGCTCCATCCTCCCTTCCTTCCTCCCTCTTTCTTTCTTTTCCTTTTTTGGTTTCTTAGTTTAGATTTGGGAGGATGCTCTTGTTTTGATGTTGAATAAGCTCTCGGGTGAAGACCGAAGGTGAGCTGTATCGCCGTGACTCAAGTACCGTGGCCGAGCCCTTGTTTTCACCCCTCTTCGGATGTATATGGCGACGTGTGGTGGTCGGTTTGGCATCTGGTTTTGGGGTGAGTGGCAGAGCGGTGGTTCTGGTCTATTGGGATGGTCCCTCGCGGACGTGCAACCCGCTGTGGGGTGGTTGGGTGATTAGCGTTTGCTCTATTTTTTTGGCTTAAAACAGGGGTGGCGTGGGTTGGGGTTGTATCACAGAGGGCTGCTCCCGTGGTGGTCAGCCGCTGGGGTGCTGGGGTGGTCTTGGGTGGTTAGCGGATGTGCAACCCGCTGTGGGGTGGTTGGATGGTTAGCGGTAGCTCTGTTTTTTGGCTTAAAACAGGGGTGGCGTGGGTTGGGGTTGTATCACAGAGGGCTGCTCCCGTGGTGGTCAGCCGCTTGGGTGCTGGAGGGGGAGGTACGTGAGAGGTGCGGAAGTGAGGGCCGACCAGTATACCGGGGCACGACTGAGCAGAAACTCATCGGTGTGGCGTGGAGGATGCGGTGTGGGCTGATCTGAAATCTTCTATCATGAGAGCAGTGTTTTGCTCGTTTGCTATTGGACGGTTTCTGGATGATGAATCTTCAGTGATGAAGATGGGCGGCGGCAGTAGATGGAAGAGATGAACCCTAACGGGTTGGGCCCCCACGTGCTAGCTGGGCCTTCGGCTTAGGCTGGGCCTTTAGTTTATTAGACCAGTCCAGTTTGTTTTGTTTTTCTGTTTTTTCTTTTATTGGTTTGTTTTAGTTTTATAATAAATAAAAAATAGACTAGTGTCCCATTTTCTCTTTTAAAGGAATATGGGTGTTTGTCCTACTCCTCTTTTGGAGGAATGTAGGTGGTAGTACTCTTCCTCCTTGGGAGGAGAGAGTGTGGTTGTACTCCTCCTCTTTGGGAGGATGGAGCTTGGGTGTACCTTTCTTCTTTGGAAGAAAGGTCGTTTTATCTCTGCTTAGACAGAGTGCTTTCTCTTTTGACTGCTGTCAGGAGAGGAGGTGTAGAAGTTTTAGACAATGTCCGTCACAAAGTAATTTGTTGGCGGGGGAGCCCCTAACAGTTGAGTAGTTTTGACTGATAATATGGTTTGTCCTGTATTGATTAGTCACAGATGTAACTTCGGTTTCAGTGAATGAAATTAAAGTCTATTATAAAAAAAAAAAAAGAATCGCATCAATCCGATATATGAGTAAAAAGATACAGTCAAAAGACTAAAGTATGTCCAGACTGTCTCCTAGCTAATTTCGGACTTGGACTTCTTGTGGTTTCATTTTGTGATTTTTTTCTTTTTCTTTTCTTCCAAATTGCTCTCAAACCCCATGAATGTCCTCCTTTGAATTTGGTTGGGCTTGAATTGCTCTTTTATAAACTCTGAAATTAGACATAAAAAAACTGCTTAGGAGTATCCCAACATAAATAGAAATTCAATTTAAGAATACACATTAATTCCTATGATTTCTATTCATATTTTAGTATTTTAGTCCAATAATAGGGTATATAGAGTGCACTTTCGCACACTCATCACACCCCCCCAACTTACTCCTTGCTAGTCTCTAGTAATTTTCATGTCAAAACAACGAAAGAGGCCAAAGAAAATCACACATAAAGGCCATCAAGTCACACTTTCCAGATTCACATATCAAAACAATCTAAGGAATCCAATAACCCATCAAGATCAATCCACCTATAGCAATCCACAGAGTGTGTGTGTGTTCTCCAAGCCATAACTATCGTACCACTAACCTTGACACATGCAACATCAAGAACATCTTAAGCAAAAGGTTCAACTCCATAACTCACGGGTATAATAGTGTTTCGTGTAAGGGCTCTTTCTATGGAGTTGACAATGGGTGTATATACACTCTCATGGAAAATTAGGCAATTATGTACAAGCAACAAGCAAACATTGATCTTATGATAGGAACACTAACAAATGAGACTTCCATCAATCTTTTCAACAGCTTATTTAGGATCAGAATGGTCAACACAAAAGGTTGTAATGTGGCTTGGTTTTGGGATTATATGAAAAAAAAGGATGAAAGGGATTCAAAAACTTCCAAGTACATACAAATGGAATTTTATTAAATATCTCAATAGACCACACTTCTCACTTAATATACTCTCCAACTTTTCAGATCATCAAATAATAATGCTTTTCCTTCTTCTTCATTTTTTTTTCTTTTTTTTTTCAACAATTTGATGGACAAACACATGCCACTTTAGTATTCTTTCCATCTATACCAACTTCTTTTTTTTTTTTTTTTTGTTGGAGCTCACTCAATTGAACACTTTGCAACTTGTACTCTTCTCTTTTTTTCCGTCGTCTTCTTCTTCTCTTTTTTTTTTTTAATTGAAAATGATAAAATTAAAGAAAGAAAATACAAATTCCACACCTAGTATACACTTGGAAGTAAAAAGGGTAAGAAAATCTGTGTATAGGTTATACTCCAATGTGGAGAGGCATGAATGATATGGGCATATGAAAAGAAAAAGCTACAAGTGTTTTATTGGCTCAAAGTTGGCTACTAGGGGTCTATGATGGAAAGGATAGCTTGAAAGGCTCAAACGTTAATCCTAAGTTAACCTTCATCATATCCCAAGTATATCCACCATTGTACCGCAAACCATGTAATGATATTCTCAAAAGAAGTGCCCAATTCAACATATCAATGAACGCTTATCACAATTTACTGCATTTGTATGCTCTCAATCCTCTCCAAACTCACATGAAAACTTAAGCAAAAGAGTTCTCTAGCTACATGTGTTAAACCACCATCTTACCACAAAACTTGGATAAGTGCATTAAGGATTCTGTGAATGTTTCAGCAAAAAATGATCTGGTGGGTTTGGTGAATTCACGAAGATGGCTATTAATGAGAATGAGTACACATGTGAAAATGATGCACGTGTGATGCAAATTAAAAAAAAATTGACACATGAAAATATGCCACAGAGTTCCAACAAGCATTTTAAAAACTGAATTTGCACCACCACCCGCCAACTTAAATGAAACATTGTCCTCAATGTTTAAGAATCAAAATTGAATGGGGAGTAACTGAAAATGGTAGAATACACCTGATGAGTGACGTGGGTAGCTCCCTAAACACCAAAGATGGTAATCTGAAATGACGAAATGAAACTATCCTGCAATCAAAAACAAAGAAACCAACAGCAAACAAAAAGGAAAAGAAAGAAAATAAGAAAAAACAAAAACAAAACAAAGCAAAACAAAATAAATAAAGAAACACATACCTTGGTGGTGTGGTCAAGGTTGATAGACTGGATCCACAAGTGGAATGTCTTCCACTTCCGGAACTTGCCTATCAATTAATATTTTAAGGCGTTGACCATTTACTTTAAAGATCCGACCATCCTTAGGATCTTCTATTTCTACCACCCCATTTACAAAAATATTTTTCACTAGAAATGGGTCAGTCCACCTAAACCGAAGTTTTCCTTTGTGCTTGTGAGATCCAAAATCATATAAGCATATTCGGTCATTAGGTTTAAACCTCTTCCTAAGAATATTTTTATCATCAAACGCTTTCATTTTAACCTTATAGACTTTAGACTTAGGCAAAGATTTCAATTTAACTCTGGGTGCCTTCATACTTACAGGAATCTGTTTTCCACATTTCTTAGGCAACTCCTCAAATTTCTGTTGCCAAACCTGTGTGCCATAATCCTGAGTTTCATCAAAAACAGCACAAATATCAATAACATCAGATGAATCACTAACAGATGTATTAAACTCAGAATTCACAAGGGAATATTCAAGGGGATCAAAATCATGAGTTGTGTGAACTCCCTTGTCTATGAGTGCATCAATCATATACGTTTGGTGGCACTCGTCATCTGTTGGCTGCTTCTCAATATGGAAAATGTTGACCTCCATGGTCATGTTTCCAAAAGATAACTTCATCAACCCATTCCTGCAATTTATAAGTGCATTAGCCATAGCAAGGAAAGGTCTACCTAATATGAGAGGAACTTTAGAGTTAGACTCAACAACTGATTGAGTGTCCAAAATTAAGAAATCAACAGGATAATAAAACTTGTCAGTTTGGATCAAAACATCCTCAACTATCCCTCTCGGTTTCTTAACTGAACGATCAGCCAACTGAAGCACGACAGAAGTAGGCTTAATTTCACCCAAACCAAGCTGCAAATAAATGGAATAAGACATCAAATTAACACTAGCTCCTAGATTTAGCAAGGCTTGCCCAAACTCATGATTCCCAATATTACATGCAATGGTTGGACAACCAGGATCCTTGTACTTAGGAGGAATTCGCTGCTCAATTAGAGCACTAACTTGCTCTGTCAGAAATGCTGTCTTCTTAACATGGTGCTTCCTCTTAACTGTACACAAATCTTTAAGAACTTTTGCATTAGTGGGAACTTGTTTAATAACATGCAAAAGAGGAAGGTTAATCTTTACCTGCCTGAGGTTCTCCAAGATTTCATTACTAGGATCCAAAGTTCGCATACCAGATTTTAAAGCTTGAGGAAATGGTACCTTAACTGGACTCTTGATTACCTCGGCTTCTTTGGGCAGCTCGGCACCACTATTGCTTTGATCCTCTTCCACATCCTCTGATTTGTTTGTTGTTGGGATGTGTAATGACTTACCACTTCGTGTCACAATGGCATTCGCATCCTTCAAATTCTCTTGTGCCATGTGTTGACCATGGGGTACAGATTGAGCTTGAGAAGGAAACTTACCTCGCTCATTCATACTCAAGGAGCTCATCAATTTGGACACTTGGCTTTTTATCTCCTTATTTTCTTCAACAACCTGCGTAATCAAAGATTCAAACTTTTGGTTAGTCTTACCTTGTGCCTCAATAAAAGCATGTAAAGTATCTTCTAAGGGGCTCCTAGAAGATGAAGGTGCATGATATGGTGTAGGATATGATCTAGGGGGTTGTGCAGGTGGCTGGTTTTCAGACTTCCAACTAAAATTGGGGTGATTACGCCACCCCGGATTATAGGTGTCAGAGAAATGTGTAAAAGGCTTCTTGTACATACCTAAGGCATTACATTGTTCCTCATATATTCCTCTCATCTCAGCCAATGTGGGACACTCTTGGGCAAGGTGATCTACCCCACCACACACAAAACATGGTCCAAAAGACTCTGCATGATTAGCCACGTGTGTTGGCTTTAAGTCCTTAGTCTTCAACGCCTCTAGCTCTCTAGTGAGCATCTCAACCTAGCTTTTAGGTTATCTTCTTCCCTGAGATGGTAAATTCCACCACCATTTAGGTTTCCTGCAGGTCGTGACCTATTTGTGCTCTCAGTAGCACTAGGTCCAGTCCAAGTGTGAGCTTTTTCAGCAAGCTCATTGAGGTATTCTATGGCTTCATCAGGATCTTTCTATAAGAACTCACCATTACACATCATCTCCACAAATTGACGCTCTCTAGGTGTACGTCCCTCATAAAAGTAGCTCACTAAGCGCCAATTCTCATACCCATGGTGAGGACACATACTCAATAGCTCCTTAAATCTCTCCCAAGACTGATACAAAGTCTCATTGTCCTTTTGTACAAAGGTGGAGATTTGTCTTTTTAAAGCATTGGTCTTATGTTGGGGAAACTATTTATTAAAAAAAGACCTGAGTCATCTCATTCCATGACCCAATAGATCGTGGTCTCAAAGAGTATAGCCAACTCTTAGCTCTATCCTTCAAAGAGAAAGGAAAGAACTTAAGTCTCACAATGTCATCAGTTGCATTTTGACTATGAAAAGTCGCAACTACTTCCTCAAACTCCCTAATGTGCACATATGGATTTTCATTTTCCAAGCCATGAAAAGTAGGGAGTAACTGCATCATCCCTGTTTTAAAATGCAATTGGCGAATATTAGCTGGAAACATGATGCATGATGGGGTGGCTGTGCGTGTAGGGTGGAGGCAATCCTGAAGGGTCCTAGAGGGTTGATCTTCATGTTCACTCATTTTCTCAAAATTAGAAGAATTATCAAACAAAGGATCAGAAAAATTAAACTCTGACTCTAACACAGGTCTACAAGCAAACCGACCCAAGGCGTCTCTATACCTGTGCATGCAAGGTAGAGAAAAACCTAACACTAAAAAAAACTACAAAAAGAAAAAGACAATTAAAAAAATGCAGCAAGCTAAAATAGGGGACGAAGTTACCGCCTTTACAAACTGTTGAAAAGAAAAACTATCTCACAATTCTTCTACCGTCTCCCCGGCAACGGCGCCAAAATTTGATTACGCCCAAAGAATAACGCGGTAGTTGTAGCACAGCTTTGGGGTGTCGATTCCACAGGGAGACAAATTAAAAGAATAGCAAGAGGAACAAAGAATTTAAAGAAAAATATTAAATAAGTAATAGAGAATAAAGATTAACTTTAGATGTAAATTAAAGTGAAGCAATGTGATTAACGGAAAAAGTACTCAAATTTGACGAACAGTAGAGCGTCAGGAATTCCTTACACAAATATGGTATTTTAATTATTCTTAATTCACTGGATAAGTCAATTAGGAACTCAATTCTCGAAATTCCCAATCGAAAGGTATAGATTTATAAACCAGACTTAAATCAAATGTAACCCTTTGAAAAAGCATTCACCACTTTTAAAAAAACGTAAATTACTACCCCTATTGAGAAAATTCAATGACGACAATATACTCAAGGAGAGATATTGCAGCAAAAAACTAAATCAATATAGATAAATAATTGATCCAAACATAATCAAAGAACTAATCCATTCAATAGAGAAAGCATGACTGAATCCAATAATAGGGTATATAGAGTGCACTTTCGCACACTCATCATATGTCAAGTGAAGTTTTGTGGGTACTTTGGTTTAAATCTTTGACCTTGAACACAATTGAGCACATATCGTTTTTCTCTTATTCCATTTTGCTTATGAAGAGAAGAAGTTGAATTAATTGAAACAGGGAGGTTCAATTTTGCTTTGCTCTAGAATCCATTGATGGGTCCTTAAGGTGAAATCCTAGTTGAGACCAAATATCAGAGAAATGATCTAGGCATTTCTTTGGCATAACCAAAAAGCTTTCCTAGCCATCCTAAATGTCATGCCATCATTACATGGTGTGTTTCCATAGTCAACCCCCTTGAGCCTTCATGAGCCTTTATTTATTATTTGAACTACATGAACCATGCCAGCTCTAAGCCTGAAAAACAATGAATCTACCTTTGATAGTTTGAGAAAATACTTTGGTGGAGAGTTACATTTAAAAGAGAAAAATTGGTTTCATGATGAATCGTATTATCTTTGCTTTGATTGATCAAAGAAGAAGAAGAAAAAGAAGAAGAAAGGAAGTATCTGAAAAAAAAAAAAAAAAAACAGAGAGAAAAGAAGAAGAAGAAGAAGAAGAAAAGAGAAAGAAATAGAAAAAGAAGTTGCTAAGCGGAATGTGAATTACCTCAAATTCTGTCAAGGGAATTGTTGGTATTGCATCAGTGATTACAGCAATAATAATGCCACAAGTATGAGCATATTGCCAAGAAAGAACTATGATTTGAATCATGTGAGTTTCTCTTTTAATGTTCTTTTCACTAAGTATTTTCACAGTTTGATTTAATTTCCCATATCCAGTTCTTTCTTAACCCTCACCCTGTGGCCTATCATTATAACCTTATTAAAGACCTTTTGATCTTTGATTTTGGTGTTGACTACATTAGTGGAGAGGATTTCTGAAAATTGGACTTATGCGGTTAAGTTTTAAGAGAATTCTTCTGATTTTGGTTGTTCTACATTTATCTGAGTTTGCAGGTGCTTTGAGGTTAAATTGACTATATCACACACACACTCAAGGTCTTAGCTTTAGGTTGAAGTAAACGCCTAACTCTTGCTTGACAAATTGCAAATTTTTTGATTGATTTTCCTGCCATCTTTGAT